>NW_027453962.1:0-116208 GCF_040206685.1 Ascaphus truei
GGGACAGATGTGATGTCACTGTGTCCCTGCAGTGGGGGGACAGATGTGATGGTCACTGTGTCCCCCTGCAGTGGGGGGACAGATGTGATGGTCACTGTGTCCCCTGCAGTGGGAGGGACAGATGTGATAGTCACTGTGTCCCCTGCAGTGGAGGGACAGATGTGATGGTCACTGTGTCCCCTGCAGTGGGAGGGACAGATGTGATGGTCACTGTGTCCCCCTGCAGTGGGGGGGACAGATGTGATGGTCACTGTGTCCCCCTGCAGTGGGGGGACAGATGTGATGGTCACTGTGTCCCTGCAGTGGAGGGACAGATGTGATGGTCACTGTGTCCCCTGCAGTGGGAGGGACAGATGTGATGGTCACTGTGTCCCCTGCAGTGGGAGGGACAGATGTGATGGTCACTGTGTCCCTGCAGTGGGAGGGACAGATGTGATGGTCACTGTGTCCCCTGCAGTGGGAGGGACAGATGTGATAGTCACTGTGTCCCCTGCAGTGGGAGGGACAGATGTGATGGTCACTGTGTCCCCCTGCAGTGGGAGGGACAGATGTGATAGTCACTGTGTCCCTGCAGTGGGAGGGACAGATGTGATGGTCACTGTGTCCCTGCAGTGGAGGGACAGATGTGATGGTCACTGTGTCCCTGCAGTGGGAGGGACAGATGTGATGGTCACTGTGTCCCCTGCAGTGGGAGGGACAGATGTGATGGTCACTGTGTCCCCTGCAGTGGGAGGGACAGATGTGATGGTCACTGTGTCCCCTGCAGTGGGAGGGACAGATGTGATGGTCACTGTGTCCCCTGCAGTGGGAGGGACAGATGTGATGGTCACTGTGTCCCTGCAGTGGGAGGGACAGATGTGATAGTCACTGTGTCCCCTGCAGTGGGAGGGACAGATGTGATGGTCACTGTGTCCCCTGCAGTGGGAGGGACAGATGTGATGGTCACTGTGTCCCTGCAGTGGGAGGGACAGATGTGATAGTCACTGTGTCCCCTGCAGTGGGAGGGACAGATGTGATGGTCACTGTGTCCCTGCAGTGGGAGGGACAGATGTGATGGTACTGTGTCCCTGCAGTGGAGGGACAGATGTGATAGTCACTGTGTCCCCTGCAGTGGGAGGGACAGATGTGATGGTCACTGTGTCCCCTGCAGTGGGAGGGACAGATGTGATGGTCACTGTGTCCCCTGCAGTGGGAGGGACAGATGTGATGGTCACTGTGTCCCTGCAGTGGGAGGGACAGATGTGATGGTCACTGTGTCCCCTGCAGTGGGAGGGACAGATGTGATGGTCACTGTGTCCCTGCAGTGGGAGGGACAGATGTGATGGTCACTGTGTCCCTGCAGTGGGAGGGACAGATGTGATGGTCACTGTGTCCCTGCAGTGGGAGGGACAGATGTGATGGTCACTGTGTCCCCTGCAGTGGGAGGGACAGATGTGATAGTCACTGTGTGTCCCCTGCAGTGGGAGGGACAGATGTGATGGTCACTGTGTCCCTGCAGTGGGAGGGACAGATGTGATAGTCACTGTGTCCCCTGCAGTGGGAGGGACAGATGTGATGGTCACTGTGTCCTGCAGTGGGAGGGACAGATGTGATGGTCACTGTGTCCCCTGCAGTGGGAGGGACAGATGTGATGGTCACTGTGTCCCTGCAGTGGGAGGGACAGATGTGATGGTCACTGTGTCCCCCTGCAGTGGGAGGGACAGATGTGATGGTCACTGTGTCCCCTGCAGTGGGAGGGACAGATGTGATAGTCACTGTGTGTCCCTGCAGTGGGAGGGACAGATGTGATGGTCACTGTGTCCCTGCAGTGGGAGGGGACAGATGTGATGGTCACTGTGTCCCCCTGCAGTGGGAGGGACAGATGTGATAGTCACTGTGTCCCTGCAGTGGGAGGGACAGATGTGATGGTCACTGTGTCCCTGCAGTGGGAGGGACAGATGTGATAGTCACTGTGTCCCTGCAGTGGGAGGGACAGATGTGATGGTCACTGTGTCCCTGCAGTGGGAGGGACAGATGTGATGGTCACTGTGTCCCTGCAGTGGGAGGGACAGATGTGATAGTCACTGTGTCCCTGCAGTGGGAGGGACAGATGTGATGGTCACTGTGTCCCTGCAGTGGGAGGGACAGATGTGATAGTCACTGTGTCCCTGCAGTGGGAGGGACAGATGTGATGGTCACTGTGTCCCTGCAGTGGGAGGGACAGATGTGATGGTCACTGTGTCCCTGCAGTGGGAGGGACAGATGTGATGGTCACTGTGTCCCCTGCAGTGGAGGGACAGATGTGATGGTCACTGTGTCCCTGCAGTGGGAGGGACAGATGTGATGGTCACTGTGTCCCCTGCAGTGGGAGGGACAGATGTGATAGTCACTATGTCCCTGCAGTGGGAGGGACAGATGTGATGGTCACTGTGTCCCCCTGCAGTGGGAGGGACAGATGTGATAGTCACTGTGTCCCCTGCAGTGGGAGGGACCGATGTGATGGTCACTGTGTCCCTGCAGTGGGAGGACAGATGTGATGGTCACTGTGTCCCTGCAGTGGGAGGGACAGATGTGATGGTCACTGTGTCCCTGCAGTGGGAGGGACAGATGTGATGGTCACTGTGTCCCTGCAGTGGGAGGGACAGATGTGATAGTCGCTGTGTCCCCCTGCAGTGGGAGGGACAGATGTGATGGTCACTGTGTCCCCCTGCAGTGGGAGGGACCGATGTGATGGTCACTGTGTCCCTGCAGTGGGAGGGACAGATGTGATGGTCACTGTGTCCCTGCAGTGGGAGGGACAGATGTGATGGTCACTGTGTCCCTGCAGTGGAGGGACAGATGTGATAGTCACTGTGTCCCTGCAGTGGGAGGGACAGATGTGATAGTCACTGTGTCCCCCTGCAGTGGGAGGGACAGATGTGATAGTCACTGTGTCCCCTGCAGTGGGAGGGACAGATGTGATGGTCACTGCGTCCCTGCAGTGGGAGGGACAGATGTGATGGTCACTGTGTCCCTGCAGTGGGAGGGACAGATGTGATGGTCACTGTGTCCCTGCAGTGGGAGGGACAGATGTGATGGTCACTGTGTCCCTGCAGTGGGAGGGACAGATGTGATGGTACTGTGTCCCCTGCAGTGGGAGGGACAGATGTGATGGTCACTGTGTCCCTGCAGTGGGAGGGACAGATGTGATGGTCACTGTGTCCCCCTGCAGTGGGAGGGACAGATGTGATAGTCACTGTGTCCCCTGCAGTGGGAGGGACAGATGTGATGGTCACTGCTGTCCCTGCAGTGGGAGGGACAGATGTGATGGTCACTGTGTCCCTGCAGTGGGAGGGACAGATGTGATAGTCACTGTGTCCCTGCAGTGGGAGGGACAGATGTGATGGTTACTGTGTCCCCTGCAGTGGGAGGGACAGATGTGATGGTCACTGTGTCCCCCTGCAGTGGGGGGACAGATGTGATAGTCACTGTGTCCCTGCAGTGGGAGGGACAGATGTGATAGTCACTGTGTCCCTGCAGTGGGAGGGACAGATGTGATGGTCACTGTGTGTCCCTGCAGTGGGAGGACAGATGTGATGGTCACTGTGTCCCCCTGCAGTGGGAGGGACAGATGTGATGGTCACTGTGTCCCTGCAGTGGGAGGGACAGATGTGATGGTCACTGCGTCCCTGCAGTGGGAGGGACAGATGTGATGGTCACTGTGTCCCCCTGCAGTGGGAGGGACAGATGTGATGGTCACTGTGTCCCCTGCAGTGGGAGGGACAGATGTGATGGTCACTGTGTCCCTGCAGTGGAGGGACAGATGTGATAGTCACTGTGTCCCTGCAGTGGGAGGGACAGATGTGATAGTCACTGTGTCCCTGCAGTGGGAGGGACAGATGTGATGGTCACTGTGTCCCTGCAGTGGGAGGGACAGATGTGATAGTCACTGTGTCCCCTGCAGTGGGAGGGACAGATGTGATGGTCACTGTGTCCCTGCAGTGGGAGGGACAGATGTGATGGTCACTGTGTCCCCTGCAGTGGGAGGGACAGATGTGATGGTCACTGTGTCCCCTGCAGTGGGAGGGACAGATGTGATGGTCACTGTGTCCCCCTGCAGTGGGAGGGACAGATGTGATGGTCACTGTGTCCCTGCAGTGGGAGGGACAGATGTGATGGTCACTGTGTCCCTGCAGTGGGGGGACAGATGTGATGGCCACTGTGTCCCCCTGCAGTGGAGGGACAGATGTGATGGTCACTGTGTCCCTGCAGTGGGAGGGGGACAGATGTGATGGTCACTGTGTCCCTGCAGTGGGAGGGACAGATGTGATGGTCACTGTGTCCCTGCAGTGGGAGGGACAGATGTGATGGTCACTGTGTCCCTGCCTGCAGTGGGAGGGACAGATGTGATAGTCACTGTGTCCCCTGCAGTGGGAGGGACAGATGTGATAGTCACTGTGTCCCCTGCAGTGGGAGGGACAGATGTGATGGTCACTGTGTCCCCCTGCAGTGGGAGGGACAGATGTGATGGTCACTGTGTCCCTGCAGTGGGAGGGACAGATGTGATGTCACTGTGTCCCCTGCAGTGGGAGGGACAGATGTGATGGTCACTGTGTCCCCTGCAGTGGGAGGGACAGATGTGATGGTCACTGTGTCCCTGCAGTGGGAGGGACAGATGTGATGGTCACTGTGTCCCCTGCAGTGGGAGGGACAGATGTGATGGTCACTGTGTCCCTGCAGTGGGAGGGACAGATGTGATGGTCACTGTGTCCCCCTGCAGTGGGAGGGACAGATGTGATGGTCACTGTGTCCCTGCAGTGGGAGGGACAGATGTGATGGTCACTGTGTCCCTGCAGTGGAGGGACAGATGTGATAGTCACTGTGTCCCCTGCAGTGGGAGGGACAGATGTGATGGTCACTGTGTCCCTGCAGTGGGAGGGACAGATGTGATGGTCACTGTGTCCCCTGCAGTGGGAGGGACAGATGTGATGGTCACTGTGTCCCCTGCAGTGGAGGACAGATGTGATAGTCACTGTGTCCCCTGCAGTGGGAGGGACAGATGTGATAGTCACTGTGTCCCTGCAGTGGGAGGACAGATGTGATGGTCACTGTGTCCCCTGCAGTGGGAGGGACAGATGTGATGGTCACTGTGTCCCTGCAGTGGGAGGGACAGATGTGATGGTCACTGTGTCCCTGCAGTGGGAGGGACAGATGTGATGGTCACTGTGTCCCCTGCAGTGGGAGGGACAGATGTGATGGTCACTGTGTCCCTGCAGTGGGAGGGACAGATGTGATGGTCACTGTGTCCCTGCAGTGGGAGGGACAGATGTGATGGTCACTGTGTCCCCTGCAGTGGGAGGGACAGATGTGATGGTCACTGTGTCCCTGCAGTGGGAGGGACAGATGTGATGGTCACTGTGTCCCTGCAGTGGGAGGGACAGATGTGATGGTCACTGTGTCCCTGCAGTGGGAGGGACAGATGTGATGGTCACTGTGTCCCTGCAGTGGGAGGGACAGATGTGATAGTCACTGTGTCCCCTGCAGTGGCAGGGACAGATGTGATAGTCACTGTGTCCCCTGCAGTGGGAGGGACAGATGTGATGGTCACTGTGTCCCTGCAGTGGGAGGGACAGATGTGATGGTCACTGTGTCCCCTGCAGTGGGAGGGACAGATGTGATGTCACTGTGTCCCTGCAGTGGCAGGGACAGATGTGATGGTCACTGTGTCCCTGCAGTGGGAGGGACAGATGTGATGGTCACTGTGTCCCTGCAGTGGGAGGGACAGATGTGATGGTCACTGTGTCCCCTGCAGTGGGAGGGACAGATGTGATGGTCACTGTGTCCCCTGCAGTGGGAGGGACAGATGTGATGGTCACTGTGTCCCTGCAGTGGGAGGGACAGATGTGATGGTCACTGTGTCCCCCTGCAGTGGGAGGGACAGATGTGATGGTCACTGTGTCCCTGCAGTGGGAGGGACAGATGTGATGGTCACTGTGTCCCCTGCAGTGGGAGGGACAGATGTGATAGTCACTGTGTCCCCTGCAGTGGGAGGGACAGATGTGATGGTCACTGTGTCCCCCTGCAGTGGGAGGGACAGATGTGATGGTCACTGTGTCCCTGCAGTGGGAGGGACAGATGTGATGGTCACTGTGTCCCCTGCAGTGGGAGGGACAGATGTGATGGTCACTGTGTCCCTGCAGTGGGAGGGACAGATGTGATGGTCACTGTGTCCCCTGCAGTGGGAGGGACAGATGTGATGGTCACTGTGTCCCCCTGCAGTGGGAGGGACAGATGTGATGGTCACTGTGTCCCCTGCAGTGGGAGGGACAGATGTGATGGTCACTGTGTCCCCTGCAGTGGGAGGGACAGATGTGATGGTCACTGTGTCCCCCTGCAGTGGGAGGGACAGATGTGATAGTCACTGTGTCCCTGCAGTGGGAGGGACAGATGTGATGGTCACTGTGTCCCCTGCAGTGGGAGGGACAGATGTGATGGTCACTGTGTCCCCTGCAGTGGGAGGGACAGATGTGATGGTCCACTGTGTCCCCTGACAGTGGGAGGGACAGATGTGATGGTCACTGTGTCCCCCTGCAGTGGGAGGGACAGATGTGATGGTCACTGTGTCCCCTGCAGTGGGAGGGACAGATGTGATGGTCACTGTGTCCCCCTGCAGTGGGAGGGACAGATGTGATGGTCACTGTGTCCCCTGCAGTGGGAGGGACAGATGTGATGGTCACTGTGTCCCCCTGCAGTGGGAGGGACAGATGTGATGGTCACTGTGTCCCCTGCAGTGGGAGGGACAGATGTGATAGTCACTGTGTCCCCTGCAGTGGGAGGGACAGATGTGATAGTCACTGTGTCCCCTGCAGTGGAGGGACAGATGTGATAGTCACTGTGTCCCTGCAGTGGGAGGGACAGATGTGATGGTCACTGTGTCCCTGCAGTGGGAGGGACAGATGTGATAGTCACTGTGTCCCTGCAGTGGGAGGGACAGATGTGATAGTCACTGTGTCCCCTGCAGTGGGAGGGACAGATGTGATAGTCACTGTGTCCCTGCAGTGGGAGGGACAGATGTGATGGTCACTGTGTCCCTGCAGTGGGAGGGACAGATGTGATGGTCACTGTGTCCCTGCAGTGGGAGGGACAGATGTGATGGTCACTGTGTCCCCTGCAGTGGGAGGGACAGATGTGATAGTCACTGTGTCCCTGCAGTGGAGGGACAGATGTGATGGTCACTGTGTCCCCCTGCAGTGGGAGGGACAGATGTGATGGTCACTGTGTCCCCTGCAGTGGGAGGGACAGATGTGATAGTCACTGTGTCCCCTGCAGTGGGAGGGACAGATGTGATGGTCACTGTGTCCCTGCAGTGGGAGGGACAGATGTGATAGTCACTGTGTCCCCCTGCAGTGGGAGGGACAGATGTGATGGTCACTGTGTCCCCCTGCAGTGGGAGGGACAGATGTGATGGTCACTGTGTCCCCTGCAGTGGGAGGGACAGATGTGATGGTCACTGTGTCCCCTGCAGTGGGAGGGACAGATGTGATAGTCACTGTGTCCCTGCAGTGGGAGGGACAGATGTGATAGTCACTGTGTCCCTGCAGTGGGAGGGACAGATGTGATAGTCACTGTGTCCCCTGCAGTGGGAGGACAGATGTGATGGTCACTGTGTCCCTGCAGTGGGAGGGACAGATGTGATGGTCACTGTGTCCCTGCAGTGGGAGGGACAGATGTGATGGTCACTAGTGTCCCTGCAGTGGGAGGGACAGATGTGATGGTCACTGTGTCCCTGCAGTGGGAGGGACAGATGTGATAGTCACTGTCCCCCTGCAGTGGGAGGGACAGATGTGATGGTCACTGTGTCCCCTGCAGTGGGAGGGACAGATGTGATAGTCACTGTGTCCCTGCAGTGGGAGGGACAGATGTGATGGTCACTGTGTCCCCCTGCAGTGGGAGGGACAGATGTGATAGTCACTGTGTCCCTGCAGTAGGAGGGACAGATGTGATGGTCACTGTGTCCCCCTGCAGTGGGAGGGACAGATGTGATAGTCACTGTGTCCCCTGCAGTGGGAGGGACAGATGTGATAGTCACTGTGTCCCCCTGCAGTGGGAGGGACAGATGTGATGGTCACTGTGTCCCTGCAGTGGGAGGGACAGATGTGATGGTCACTGTGTCCCCCTGCAGTGGGAGGGACAGATGTGATGGTCACTGTGTCCCTGCAGTGGGAGGGACAGATGTGATGGTCACTGTGTCCCTGCAGTGGGAGGGACAGATGTGATGGTCACTGTGTCCCTGCAGTGGGAGGGACAGATGTGATGGTCACTGTGTCCCCTGCAGTGGGAGGGACAGATGTGATAGTCACTGTGTCCCTGCAGTGGGAGGGACAGATGTGATGGTCACTGTGTCCCCTGCAGTGGGAGGGACAGATGTGATAGGACACTGTGTCCCCCTGCAGTGGGAGGGACAGATGTGATGGTCACTGTGTCCCCTGCAGTGGGAGGGACAGATGTGATGGTCACTGTGTCCCTGCCGTGGGAGGGACAGATGTGATGGTCACTGTGTCCCCCTGCAGTGGGAGGGACAGATGTGATGGTCACTGTGTCCCTGCAGTGGGAGGGACAGATGTGATGGTCACTGTGTCCCCTGCAGTGGGAGGGACAGATGTGATGGTCACTGTGTCCCTGCAGTGGGAGGGACAGATGTGATGGTCACTGTGTCCCTGCAGTGGGAGGGACAGATGTGATAGGTCACTGTGTCCCTGCAGTGGGAGGGACAGATGTGATGGTCACTGTGTCCCTGCAGTGGGGGGACAGATGTGATAGTCACTGTGTCCCCTGCAGTGGGAGGGACAGATGTGATGGTCACTGTGTCCCCTGCAGTGGGAGGGACAGATGTGATAGTCACTGTGTCCCCTGCAGTGGGAGGGACAGATGTGATGGTCACTGTGTCCCCCTGCAGTGGGAGGGACAGATGTGATGGTCACTGTGTCCCTGCAGTGGGAGGGACAGATGTGATGTCACTGTGTCCCTGCAGTGGGAGGGACAGATGTGATGGTCACTGTGTCCCCCTGCAGTGGGAGGGACAGATGTGATGGTCACTGTGTCCCTGCAGTGGGAGGGACAGATGTGATGGTCACTGTGTCCCCCTGCAGTGGGAGGGACAGATGTGATAGTCACTGTGTCCCCTGCAGTGGGAGGGACAGATGTGATGGTCACTGTGTCCCTGCAGTGGGAGGGACAGATGTGATGGTCACTGTGTCCCCTGCAGTGGGAGGGACAGATGTGATAGGTCACTGTGTCCCTGCAGTGGGAGGGACAGATGTGATGGTCACTGTGTCCCTGCAGTGGGAGGGACAGATGTGATGGTCACTGTGTCCCCCTGCAGTGGGAGGGACAGATGTGATGGTCACTGTGTCCCCTGCAGTGGGAGGGACAGATGTGATGGTCACTGTGTCCCCTGCAGTGGGAGGGACAGATGTGATGGTCACTGTGTCCCCCTGCAGTGGGAGGGACAGATGTGATGGTCACTGTGTCCCCTGCAGTGGGAGGGACAGATGTGATGGTCACTGTGTCCCTGCAGTGGGAGGGACAGATGTGATAGGTCACTGTGTCCCTGCAGTGGGAGGGACAGATGTGATGGTCACTGTGTCCCCCTGCAGTGGGAGGGACAGATGTGATGGTCACTGTGTCCCCCTGCAGTGGGAGGGACAGATGTGATGGTCACTGTGTCCCTGCAGTGGGAGGGACAGATGTGATGGTCACTGTGTCCCCCTGCAGTGGGAGGGACAGATGTGATGTTACTGTGTCCCCTGCAGTGGGAGGGACAGATGTGATAGTCACTGTGTCCCCTGCAGTGGGAGGGACAGATGTGATGGTCACTGTGTCCCTGCAGTGGGAGGGACAGATGTGATGGTCACTGTGTCCCCTGCAGTGGGAGGGACAGATGTGATAGTCACTGTGTCCCCTGCAGTGGGAGGGACAGATGTGATGGTCACTGTGTCCCTGCAGTGGGAGGGACAGATGTGATGGTCACTGTGTCCCCCTGCAGTGGGAGGGACAGATGTGATGGTCACTGTGTCCCCTGCAGTGGGAGGGACAGATGTGATAGTCACTGTGTCCCTGCAGTGGGAGGGACAGATGTGATAGTCTCTGTGTCCCCCTGCAGTGGGAGGGACAGATGTGATAATCACTGTGTCCCTGCAGTGGGAGGGACAGATGTGATGGTCACTGTGTCCCCCTGCAGTGGGAGGGACAGATGTGATAGTCACTGTGTCCCTGCAGTGGGAGGGACAGATGTGATGGTCACTGTGTCCCTGCAGTGGGAGGGACAGATGTGATGGTCACTGTGTCCCTGCAGTGGGAGGGACAGATGTGATGGTCACTGTGTCCCCTGCAGTGGGAGGGACAGATGTGATGTCACTGTGTCCCTGCAGTGGGAGGGACAGATGTGATAGTCACTGTGTCCCCCTGCAGTGGGAGGGACAGATGTGATGGTCACTGTGTCCCTGCAGTGGGAGGGACAGATGTGATAGTCACTGTGTCCATGCAGTGGGAGGGACAGATGTGATAGTCACTGTGTCCCCTGCAGTGGGAGGGACAGATGTGATGGTCACTGTGTCCCTGCAGTGGGAGGGACAGATGTGATAGTCACTGTGTCCATGCAGTGGGGAGGGACAGATGTGATAGTCACTGTGTCCCCTGCAGTGGGAGGGACAGATGTGATAGTCACTGTGTCCATGCAGTGGGAGGGACAGATGTGATAGTCACTGTGTCCCTGCAGTGGGAGGGACAGATGTGATAGTCACTGTGTCCCCTGCAGTGGGAGGGACAGATGTGATAGTCACTGTGTCCATGCAGTGGGAGGGACAGATGTGATAGTCACTGTGTCCATGCAGTGGGAGGGACAGATGTGATAGTCACTGTGTCCCCTGCAGTGGGAGGGACAGATGTGATGGTCACTGTGTCCCTGCAGTGGGGGGACAGATGTGATGGTCACTGTGTCCCTGCAGTGGGAGGGACAGATGTGATGGTCACTGTGTCCCTGCAGTGGGAGGGACAGATGTGATAGTCACTGTGTCCCTGCAGTGGGAGGGACAGATGTGATGGTCACTGTGTCCCTGCAGTGGGAGGGACAGATGTGATGGTCACTGTGTCCCCCTGCAGTGGGAGGGACAGATGTGATAGTCACTGTGTCCCCTGCAGTGGGAGGGACAGATGTGATAGTCACTGTGTCCCTGCAGTGGGAGGGACAGATGTGATAGTCACTAGTCCTCCTGCAGTGGGAGGGACAGATGTGATAGTCACTGTGTCCCTGCAGTGGGAGGGACAGATGTGATGGTCACTGTGTCCCTGCAGTGGGAGGGACAGATGTGATGGTCACTGTGTCCCCCTGCAGTGGGAGGGACAGATGTGATAGTCACTGTGTGTCCCCCTGCAGTGGGAGGGACAGATGTGATGGTCACTGTGTCCCTGCAGTGGGAGGGACAGATGTGATAGTCACTGTGTCCCCTGCAGTGGGAGGGACAGATGTGATGGTCACTGTGTCCCTGCAGTGGGAGGGACAGATGTGATAGTCACTGTGTCCCTGCAGTGGGAGGGACAGATGTGATGGTCACTGTGTCCCCCTGCAGTGGGAGGGACAGATGTGATGGTCACTGTGTCCCTGCAGTGGGAGGGACAGATGTGATGGTCACTGTGTCCCCTGCAGTGGGAGGGACAGATGTGATGGTCACTGTGTCCCTGCAGTGGGAGGGACAGATGTGATAGTCACTGTGTCCCTGCAGTGGGAGGGACAGATGTGATAGTCACTGTGTCCCCCTGCAGTGGGAGGGACAGATGTGATGGTCACTGTGTCCCCCTGCAGTGGGAGGGACAGATGTGATAGTCACTGTGTCCCTGCAGTGGGAGGGACAGATGTGATGGTCACTGTGTCCCCTTCAGTGGGAGGGACAGATGTGATGGTCACCGTGTCCCTGCAGTGGGAGGGACAGATGTGATGGTCACTGTGTCCCCTGCAGTGGGAGGGACAGATGTGATGACTCACTGTGTCCCCTGCAGTAGGAGGGACAGATGTGATGGTCACTGTGTCCCTGCAGTGGGAGGGACAGATGTGATGGTCACTGTGTCCCTGCAGTGGGAGGGACAGATGTGATGGTCACTGTGTCCCCCTGCAGTGGGAGGGACAGATGTGATAGTCACTGTGTCCCCTGCAGTGGGAGGGACAGATGTGATAGTCACTGTGTCCCCCTGCAGTGGGAGGGACAGATGTGATAGTCACTGTGTCCCCTGCAGTGGGAGGGACAGATGTGATGGTCACTGTGTCCCCCTGCAGTGGGAGGGACAGATGTGATGGTCACTGTGTCCCCCTGCAGTGGGAGGGACAGATGTGATGGTCACTGTGTCCCCCTGCAGTGGGAGGGACAGATGTGATAGTCACTGTGTCACCCTGCAGTGGGAGGGACAGATGTGATGGTCACTGTGTCCCCCTGCAGTGGGAGGGACAGATGTGATGGTCACTGTGTCCCCCTGCAGTGGGAGGGACAGATGTGATAGTCACTGTGTGTCCCCCTGCAGTGGGAGGGACAGATGTGATGGTCACTGTGTCCCTGCAGTGGGAGGGACAGATGTGATGGTCACTGTGTCCCCCTGCAGTGGGAGGGACAGATGTGATGGTCACTGTGTCCCCTGCAGTGGGAGGGACAGATGTGATGGTCACTGTGTCCCTGCAGTAGGAGGGACAGATGTGATGGTCACTGTGTCCCCTGCAGTGGGAGGGACAGATGTGATAGTCACTGTGTCCCTGCAGTGGGAGGGACAGATGTGATAGTCACTGTGTCCCTGCAGTGGGAGGGACAGATGTGATGGTCACTGTGTCCCCCTGCAGTGGGAGGGACAGATGTGATGGTCACTGTGTCCCCCTGCAGTGGGAGGGACAGATGTGATAGTCACTGTGTCACCCTGCAGTGGGAGGGACAGATGTGATGGTCACTGTGTCCCCTGCAGTGGGAGGGACAGATGTGATGGTCACTGTGTCCCCTGCAGTGGGAGGGACAGATGTGATAGTCACTGTGTGTCCCCTGCAGTGGGAGGGACAGATGTGATGGTCACTGTGTCCATGCAGTGGGAGGGACAGATGTGATAGTCACTGTGTCCCTGCAGTGGGAGGGACAGATGTGATAGTCACTGTGTCCCCTGCAGTGGGAGGGACAGATGTGATAGTCACTGTGTCCATGCAGTGGGAGGGACAGATGTGATAGTCACTGTGTCCATGCAGGAGGGACAGATGTGATAGTCACTGTGTCCATGCAGTGGGAGGGACAGATGTGATAGTCACTGTGTCCCCTGCAGTGGAGGGACAGATGTGATAGTCACTGTGTCCATGCAGTGGGAGGGACAGATGTGATAGTCACTGTGTCCCTGCAGTGGGAGGGACAGATGTGATAGTCACTGTGTCCCCTGCAGTGGGAGGGACAGATGTGATAGTCACTGTGTCCATGCAGTGGGAGGGACAGATGTGATAGTCACTGTGTCCATGCAGTGGGAGGGACAGATGTGATAGTCACTGTGTCCCCTGCAGTGGGAAGGACAGATGTGATGGTCACTGTGTCCCTGCAGTGGGGGGGACAGATGTGATGGTCACTGTGTCCCTGCAGTGGGAGGGACAGATGTGATGGTCACTGTGTCCCTGCAGTGGGAGGGACAGATGTGATAGTCACTGTGTCCCTGCAGTGGAGGGACAGATGTGATGGTCACTGTGTCCCTGCAGTGGGAGGGACAGATGTGATGGTCACTGTGTCCCCCTGCAGTGGGAGGGACAGATGTGATAGTCACTGTGTCCCTGCAGTGGGAGGGACAGATGTGATGGTCACTGTGTCCCCCCTGCAGTGGGAGGGACAGATGTGATAGTCACTGTGTCCCTGCAGTGGGAGGGACAGATGTGATAGTCACTAAGTCCTCCTGCAGTGGGAGGGACAGATGTGATAGTCACTGTGTCCCTGCAGTGGAGGGACAGATGTGATGGTCACTGTGTCCCTGCAGTGGAGGGACAGATGTGATGGTCACTGTGTCCCCCTGCAGTGGGAGGGACAGATGTGATGGTCACTGTGTCCCTGCAGTGGGAGGGACAGATGTGATAGTCACTGTGTCCCCCTGCAGTGGGAGGGACAGATGTGATGGTCACTGTGTCCCTGCAGTGGGAGGGACAGATGTGATAGTCACTGTGTCCCTGCAGTGGGAGGGACAGATGTGATGGTCACTGTGTCCCCCTGCAGTGGGAGGGACAGATGTGATGGTCACTGTGTCCCCCTGCAGTGGGAGGGACAGATGTGATGGTCACTGTGTCCCTGCAGTGGGAGGGACAGATGTGATGGTCACTGTGTCCCCCTGCAGTGGAGGGACAGATGTGATAGTCACTGTGTCCCTGCAGTGGGAGGGACAGATGTGATGGTCACTGTGTCCCCTGCAGTGGGAGGGACAGATGTGATGGTCACTGTGTCCCTGCAGTGGGAGGGACAGATGTGATGGTCACTGTGTCCCCCTGCAGTGGGAGGGACAGATGTGATGGTCACTGTGTCCCCCTGCAGTGGGAGGACAGATGTGATGGTCACTGTGTCCCCCTGCAGTGGGAGGGACAGATGTGATGGTCACTGTGTCCCCCTGCAGTGGGAAGGGACAGATGTGATGGTCACTGTGTCCCTGCAGTGGGAGGGACAGATGTGATGGTCACTGTGTCCCTGCAGTGGGAGGGACAGATGTGATAGTCACTGTGTCCCTGCAGTGGGAGGGACAGATGTGATGGTCACTGTGTCCCCCTGCAGTGGGAGGGACAGATGTGATGGTCACTGTGTCCCCCTGCAGTGGGAGGGACAGATGTGATGGTCACTGTGTCCCTGCAGTGGGAGGGACAGATGTGATGGTCACTGTGTCCCCTGCAGTGGGAGGGACAGATGTGATGGTTACTGTGTCCCCTGCAGTGGGAGGGACAGATGTGATAGTCACTGTGTCCCCCTGCAGTGGGAGGGACAGATGTGATGGTCACTGTGTCCCTGCAGTGGGAGGGACAGATGTGATAGTCACTGTATCCCCCTGCAGTGGGAGGGACAGATGTGATGGTCACTGTGTCCCCCTGCAGTGGGAGGGACAGATGTGATGGTCACTGTGTCCCTGCAGTGGGAGGGACAGATGTGATGGTCACTGTGTCCCCCTGCAGTGGGAGGGACAGATGTGATGGTCACTGTGTCCCCTGCAGTGGGAGGGACAGATGTGATAGTCACTGTGTCCCTGCAGTGGGAGGGACAGATGTGATAGTCTCTGTGTCCCCCTGCAGTGGGAGGGACAGATGTGATAATCACTGTGTCCCTGCAGTGGGAGGGACAGATGTGATGGTCACTGTGTCCCCCTGCAGTGGGAGGGACAGATGTGATAGTCACTGTGTCCCTGCAGTGGGAGGGACAGATGTGATGGTCACTGTGTCCCTGCAGTGGGAGGGACAGATGTGATGGTCACTGTGTCCCTGCAGTGGGAGGGACAGATGTGATGGTCACTGTGTCCCCTGCAGTGGGAGGAACAGATGTGATGGTCACTGTGTCCCTGCAGTGGAGGGACAGATGTGATAGTCACTGTGTCCCCCTGCAGTGGGAGGGACAGATGTGATGGTCACTGTGTCCCTGCAGTGGGAGGGACAGATGTGATAGTCACTGTGTCCATGCAGTGGGAGGACAGATGTGATAGTCACTGTGTCCCCCTGCAGTGGGAGGGACAGATGTGATGGTCACTGTGTCCCTGCAGTGGGAGGGACAGATGTGATAGTCACTGTGTCCATGCAGTGGAGGGACAGATGTGATAGTCACTGTGTCCCCTGCAGTGGGAGGGACAGATGTGATAGTCACTGTGTCCATGCAGTGGGAGGGACAGATGTGATAGTCACTGTGTCCCTGCAGTGGGAGGGACAGATGTGATAGTCACTGTGTCCCCTGCAGTGGGAGGGACAGATGTGATAGTCACTGTGTCCATGCAGTGGGAGGGACAGATGTGATAGTCACTGTGTCCATGCAGTGGGAGGGACAGATGTGATAGTCACTGTGTCCCCTGCAGTGGGAGGGACAGATGTGATGGTCACTGTGTCCCTGCAGTGGGGGGACAGATGTGATGGTCACTGTGTCCCTGCAGTGGGAGGGACAGATGTGATGGTCACTGTGTCCCTGCAGTGGGAGGGACAGATGTGATAGTCACTGTGTCCCTGCAGTGGGAGGGACAGATGTGATGGTCACTGTGTCCCTGCAGTGGGAGGGACAGATGTGATGGTCACTGTGTCCCCCTGCAGTGGGAGGGACAGATGTGATAGTCACTGTGTCCCCCTGCAGTGGGAGGGACAGATGTGATAGTCACTGTGTCCCTGCAGTGGGAGGGACAGATGTGATAGTCACTGTGTCCTCCTGCAGTGGGAGGGACAGATGTGATAGTCACTGTGTCCCTGCAGTGGGAGGGACAGATGTGATGGTCACTGTGTCCCTGCAGTGGGAGGGACAGATGTGATGGTCACTGTGTCCCTGCAGTGGGAGGGACAGATGTGATGGTCACTGTGTCCCCCTGCAGTGGGAGGGACAGATGTGATAGTCACTGTGTGTCCCCTGCAGTGGGAGGGACAGATGTGATGGTCACTGTGTCCCTGCAGTGGGAGGGACAGATGTGATAGTCACTGTGTCCCCCTGCAGTGGGAGGGACAGATGTGATGGTCACTGTGTCCCTGCAGTGGGAGGGACAGATGTGATAGTCACTGTGTCCCTGCAGTGGGAGGGACAGATGTGATGGTCACTGTGTCCCCCTGCAGTGGGAGGGACAGATGTGATGGTCACTGTGTCCCTGCAGTGGGAGGGACAGATGTGATGGTCACTGTGTCCCCCTGCAGTGGGAGGGACAGATGTGATGGTCACTGTGTCCCTGCAGTGGGAGGGACAGATGTGATAGTCACTGTGTCCCTGCAGTGGGAGGGACAGATGTGATAGTCACTGTGTCCCCCTGCAGTGGGAGGGACAGATGTGATGGTCACTGTGTCCCCCTGCAGTGGGAGGGACAGATGTGATAGTCACTGTGTCCCTGCAGTGGGAGGGACAGATGTGATGGTCACTGTGTCCCCTTCAGTGGGAGGGACAGATGTGATGGTCACCGTGTCCCTGCAGTGGGAGGGACAGATGTGATGGTCACTGTGTCCCCCTGCAGTGGGAGGGACAGATGTGATACTCACTGTGTCCCCTGCAGTAGGAGGGACAGATGTGATGGTCACTGTGTCCCTGCAGTGGGAGGGACAGATGTGATGGTCACTGTGTCCCTGCAGTGGGAGGGACAGATGTGATGGTCACTGTGTCCCCCTGCAGTGGGAGGGACAGATGTGATAGTCACTGTGTCCCCTGCAGTGGGAGGGACAGATGTGATAGTCACTGTGTCCCCCTGCAGTGGGAGGGACAGATGTGATAGTCACTGTGTCCCCCTGCAGTGGGAGGGACAGATGTGATGGTCACTGTGTCCCCCTGCAGTGGGAGGGACAGATGTGATGGTCACTGTGTCCCCCTGCAGTGGGAGGGACAGATGTGATGGTCACTGTGTCCCCCTGCAGTGGGAGGGACAGATGTGATAGTCACTGTGTCACCCTGCAGTGGGAGGGACAGATGTGATGGTCACTGTGTCCCCCTGCAGTGGGAGGGACAGATGTGATGGTCACTGTGTCCCCCTGCAGTGGGAGGGACAGATGTGATAGTCACTGTGTGTCCCCCTGCAGTGGGAGGGACAGATGTGATGGTCACTGTGTCCCTGCAGTGGGAGGGACAGATGTGATGGTCACTGTGTCCCCCTGCAGTGGGAGGGACAGATGTGATGGTCACTGTGTCCCCCTGCAGTGGGAGGGACAGATGTGATGGTCACTGTGTCCCTGCAGTAGGAGGGACAGATGTGATGGTCACTGTGTCCCTGCAGTGGGAGGGACAGATGTGATAGTCACTGTGTCCCTGCAGTGGGAGGGACAGATGTGATAGTCACTGTGTCCCTGCAGTGGGAGGGACAGATGTGATGGTCACTGTGTCCCCCTGCAGTGGGAGGGACAGATGTGATGGTCACTGTGTCCCCCTGCAGTGGGAGGGACAGATGTGATAGTCACTGTGTCACCCTGCAGTGGGAGGGACAGATGTGATGGTCACTGTGTCCCCCTGCAGTGGGAGGGACAGATGTGATGGTCACTGTGTCCCCCTGCAGTGGGAGGGACAGATGTGATAGTCACTGTGTGTCCCCCTGCAGTGGGAGGGACAGATGTGATGGTCACTGTGTCCATGCAGTGGGAGGGACAGATGTGATAGTCACTGTGTCCCTGCAGTGGGAGGGACAGATGTGATAGTCACTGTGTCCCCTGCAGTGGGAGGGACAGATGTGATAGTCACTGTGTCCATGCAGTGGGAGGGACAGATGTGATAGTCACTGTGTCCATGCAGTGGGAGGGACAGATGTGATAGTCACTGTGTCCATGCAGTGGGAGGGACAGATGTGATAGTCACTGTGTCCCCTGCAGTGGGAGGGACAGATGTGATAGTCACTGTGTCCATGCAGTGGGAGGGACAGATGTGATAGTCACTGTGTCCCTGCAGTGGGAGGGACAGATGTGATAGTCACTGTGTCCCCTGCAGTGGGAGGGACAGATGTGATAGTCACTGTGTCCATGCAGTGGGAGGGACAGATGTGATAGTCACTGTGTCCATGCAGTGGGAGGGACAGATGTGATAGTCACTGTGTCCCCTGCAGTGGGAGGGACAGATGTGATGGTCACTGTGTCCCTGCAGTGGGGGGGACAGATGTGATGGTCACTGTGTCCCTGCAGTGGGAGGGACAGATGTGATGGTCACTGTGTCCCTGCAGTGGGAGGGACAGATGTGATAGTCACTGTGTCCCTGCAGTGGGAGGGACAGATGTGATGGTCACTGTGTCCCTGCAGTGGGAGGGACAGATGTGATGGTCACTGTGTCCCCCTGCAGTGGGAGGGACAGATGTGATAGTCACTGTGTCCCTGCAGTGGGAGGGACAGATGTGATGGTCACTGTGTCCCCCCTGCAGTGGGAGGGACAGATGTGATAGTCACTGTGTCCCTGCAGTGGGAGGGACAGATGTGATAGTCACTAAGTCCTCCTGCAGTGGGAGGGACAGATGTGATAGTCACTGTGTCCCTGCAGTGGGAGGGACAGATGTGATGGTCACTGTGTCCCTGCAGTGGGAGGGACAGATGTGATGGTCACTGTGTCCCCCTGCAGTGGGAGGGACAGATGTGATGGTCACTGTGTCCCTGCAGTGGGAGGGACAGATGTGATAGTCACTGTGTCCCCCTGCAGTGGGAGGGACAGATGTGATGGTCACTGTGTCCCTGCAGTGGGAGGGACAGATGTGATAGTCACTGTGTCCCTGCAGTGGGAGGGACAGATGTGATGGTCACTGTGTCCCCCTGCAGTGGGAGGGACAGATGTGATGGTCACTGTGTCCCTGCAGTGGAGGGACAGATGTGATGGTCACTGTGTCCCCCTGCAGTGGGAGGGACAGATGTGATGGTCACTGTGTCCCTGCAGTGGGAGGGACAGATGTGATAGTCACTGTGTCCCTGCAGTGGGAGGGACAGATGTGATAGTCACTGTGTCCCCCTGCAGTGGGAGGGACAGATGTGATGGTCACTGTGTCCCCCTGCAGTGGGAGGGACAGATGTGATAGTCACTGTGTCCCTGCAGTGGGAGGGACAGATGTGATGGTCACTGTGTCCCCTTCAGTGGGAGGGACAGATGTGATAGTCACTGTGTCCCTGCAGTGGGAGGGACAGATGTGATGGTCACTGTGTCCCTGCAGTGGGAGGGACAGATGTGATGGTCACTGTGTCCCTGCAGTGGGAGGGACAGATGTGATGGTCACTGTGTCCCTGCAGTGGGAGGGACAGATGTGATGGTCACTGTGTCCCCCTGCAGTGGGAGGGACAGATGTGATGGTCACTGTGTCCCCCTGCAGTGGAGGGACAGATGTGATGGTCACTGTGTCCCTGCAGTAGGAGGGACAGATGTGATGGTCACTGTGTCCCTGCAGTGGGAGGGACAGATGTGATTGTCACTGTGTCCCTGCAGTGGAGGGACAGATGTGATAGTCACTGTGTCCCCCTGCAGTGGGAGGGACAGATGTGATGGTCACTGTGCCCCCCTGCAGTGGGAGGGACAGATGTGATGGTCACTGTGTCCCCCTGCAGTGGGAGGGACAGATGTGATGGTCACTGTGTCCCCCTGCAGTGGGAGGGACAGATGTGATAGTCACTGTGTCACCCTGCAGTGGGAGGGACAGATGTGATGGTCACTGTGTCCCCCTGCAGTGGGAGGGACAGATGTGATGGTCACTGTGTCCCCCTGCAGTGGGAGGGACAGATGTGATAGTCACTGTGTGTCCCCCTGCAGTGGGAGGGACAGATGTGATGGTCACTGTGTCCCTGCAGTGGGAGGGACAGATGTGATGGTCACTGTGTCCCCCTGCAGTGGGAGGGACAGATGTGATGGTCACTGTGTCCCCCTGCAGTGGGAGGGACAGATGTGATGGTCACTGTGTCCCCTGCAGTAGGAGGGACAGATGTGATGGTCACTGTGTCCCTGCAGTGGGAGGGACAGATGTGATAGTCACTGTGTCCCTGCAGTGGGAGGGACAGATGTGATAGTCACTGTGTCCCCTGCAGTGGGAGGGACAGATGTGATGGTCACTGTGTCCCCTGCAGTGGGAGGGACAGATGTGATGGTCACTGTGTCCCCCTGCAGTGGGAGGGACAGATGTGATAGTCACTGTGTCACCCTGCAGTGGGAGGGACAGATGTGATGGTCACTGTGTCCCCCTGCAGTGGAGGGACAGATGTGATGTCACTGGTGTCCCCCTGCAGTGGGAGGGACAGATGTGATGGTCACTGTGTCCCCTGCAGTGGGAGGGACAGATGTGATAGTCACTGTGTCCCCTGCAGTGGGAGGGACAGATGTGATGGTCACTGTGTCCCTGCAGTGGGAGGGACAGATGTGATAGTCACTGTGTCCCCCTGCAGTGGGAGGGACAGATGTGATGGTCACTGTGTCCCTGCAGTGGGAGGGACAGATGTGATAGTCACTGTGTCCATGCAGTGGGAGGGACAGATGTGATAGTCACTGTGTCCCCCTGCAGTGGGAGGGACAGATGTGATGGTCACTGTGTCCCTGCAGTGGGAGGGACAGATGTGATAGTCACTGTGGTCCATGCAGTGGAGGGACAGATGTGATAGTCACTGTGTCCCCTGCAGTGGGAGGGACAGATGTGATAGTCACTGTGTCCATGCAGTGGGAGGGACAGATGTGATAGTCACTGTGTCCCTGCAGTGGGAGGGACAGATGTGATAGTCACTGTGTCCCCTGCAGTGGGAGGGACAGATGTGATAGTCACTGTGTCCATGCAGTGGGAGGGACAGATGTGATAGTCACTGTGTCCATGCAGTGGGAGGGACAGATGTGATAGTCACTGTGTCCCCTGCAGTGGGAGGACAGATGTGATGTCACTGTGTCCCCCTGCAGTGGGAGGGACAGATGTGATGGTCACTGTGTCCCTGCAGTGGGAGGGACAGATGTGATAGTCACTGTGTCCCCTGCAGTGGGAGGGACAGATGTGATGGTCACTGTGTCCCTGCAGTGGGAGGGACAGATGTGATGGTCACTGTGTCCCCCTGCAGTGGGAGGGGACAGATGTGATAGTCACTAGTGTCCTCCTGCAGTGGGAGGGACAGATGTGATAGTCACTGTGTCCCTGCAGTGGGAGGGACAGATGTGATGGTCACTGTGTCCCTGCAGTGGGAGGGACAGATGTGATGGTCACTGTGTCCCCTGCAGTGGGAGGGACCAGATGTGATGGTCACTGTGTCCCTGCAGTGGGAGGGACAGATGTGATGGTCACTGTGTCCCCCTGCAGTGGGAGGGACAGATGTGATGGTCACTGTGTCCCTGCAGTGGGAGGGACAGATGTGATAGTCACTGTGTCCCCCTGCAGTGGGAGGGACAGATGTGATGGTCACTGTGTCCCTGCAGTGGGAGGGACAGATGTGATGGTCACTGTGTCCCCCTGCAGTGGGAGGGACAGATGTGATAGTCACTGTGTCCCTGCAGTGGGAGGGACAGATGTGATAGTCACTGTGTCCCCCTGCAGTGGGAGGGACAGATGTGATGGTCACTGTGTCCCCCTGCAGTGGGAGGGACAGATGTGATAGTCACTGTGTCCCTGCAGTGGGAGGGACAGATGTGATGGTCACCGTGTCCCTGCAGTGGGAGGGACAGATGTGATGGTCACTGTGTCCCCCTGCAGTGGGAGGGACAGATGTGATACTCACTGTGTCCCCTGCAGTAGGAGGGACAGATGTGATGGTCACTGTGTCCCTGCAGTGGGAGGGACAGATGTGATGGTCACTGTGTCCCTGCAGTGGGAGGGACAGATGTGATGGTCACTGTGTCCCCCTGCAGTGGGAGGGACAGATGTGATAGTCACTGTGTCCCCTGCAGTGGGAGGGACAGATGTGATAGTCACTGTGTCCCCCTGCAGTGGGAGGGACAGATGTGATAGTCACTGTGTCCCCCTGCAGTGGGAGGGACAGATGTGATGGTCACTGTGTCCCTGCAGTGGGAGGGACAGATGTGATGGTCACTGTGTCCCTGCAGTGGGAGGGACAGATGTGATGGTCACTGTGTCCCCCTGCAGTGGGAGGGACAGATGTGATGGTCACTGTGTCCCCCTGCAGTGGGAGGGACAGATGTGATGGTCACTGTGTCCCTGCAGTAGGAGGGACAGATGTGATGGTCTCTGTGTCCCTGCAGTGGGAGGGACAGATGTGATAGTCACTGTGTCCCTGCAGTGGGAGGGACAGATGTGATAGTCACTGTGTCCCCCTGCAGTGGGAGGGACAGATGTGATGGTCACTGTGTCCCTGCAGTGGGAGGGACAGATGTGATGGTCACTGTGTCCCCCTGCAGTGGGAGGGACAGATGTGATGGTCACTGTGTCCCTGCAGTGGGAGGGACAGATGTGATAGTCACTGTGTCCCTGCAGTGGGAGGGACAGATGTGATGGTCACTGTGTCCCCCTGCAGTGGGAGGGACAGATGTGATGGTCACTGTGTCCCTGCAGTGGGAGGGACAGATGTGATGGTCACTGTGTCCCCCTGCAGTGGGAGGGACAGATGTGATGGTCACTGTGTCCCTGCAGTGGGAGGGACAGATGTGATGGTCACTGCGTCCCTGCAGTGGGAGGGACAGATGTGATGGTCACTGTGTCCCTGCAGTGGGAGGGACAGATGTGATGGTCACTGTGTCCCTGCAGTGGGAGGGACAGATGTGATGGTCACTGTGTCCCCCTGCAGTGGGAGGGACAGATGTGATGGTCACTGTGTCCCTGCAGTAGGAGGGACAGATGTGATGGTCACTGTGTCCCTGCAGTGGGAGGGACAGATGTGATAGTCACTGTGTCCCTGCAGTGGGAGGGACAGATGTGATAGTCACTGTGTCCCCCTGCAGTGGGAGGGACAGATGTGATGGTCACTGTGTCCCTGCAGTGGGAGGGACAGATGTGATGGTCACTGTGTCCCCCTGCAGTGGGAGGGACAGATGTGATAGTCACTGTGTCCCCCTGCAGTGGGAGGGACAGATGTGATGGTCACTGTGTCCCTGCAGTGGGAGGGACAGATGTGATAGTCACTGTGTCCCCTGCAGTGGGAGGGACAGATGTGATGGTCACTGTGTCCCTGCAGTGGGAGGGACAGATGTGATAGTCACTGTGTCCCTGCAGTGGGAGGGACAGATGTGATAGTCACTGTGTCCCCCTGCAGTGGGAGGGACAGATGTGATGGTCACTGTGTCCCTGCAGTGGGAGGGACAGATGTGATGGTCACTGTGTCCCCCTGCAGTGGGAGGGACAGATGTGATGGTCACTGTGTCCCTGCAGTGGGAGGGACAGATGTGATAGTCACTGTGTCCCTGCAGTGGGAGGGACAGATGTGATAGTCACTGTGTCCCTGCAGTGGGAGGGACAGATGTGATGGTCACTGTGTCCCCTGCAGTGGGAGGGACAGATGTGATAGTCACTGTGTCCCCCTGCAGTGGGAGGGACAGATGTGATGGTCACTGCGTCCCTGCAGTGGGAGGGACAGATGTGATGGTCACTGTGTCCCTGCAGTGGGAGGGACAGATGTGATGGTCACTGTGTCCCCCTGCAGTGGGAGGGACAGATGTGATGGTCACTGTGTCCCTGCAGTGGGAGGGACAGATGTGATGGTCACTGTGTCCCCCTGCAGTGGGAGGGACAGATGTGATGGTCACTGTGTCCCCCTGCAGTGGGAGGGACAGATGTGATAGTCACTGTGTCCCTGCAGTGGGAGGGACAGATGTGATAGTCACTGTGTCCCTGCAGTGGGAGGGACAGATGTGATAGTCACTGTGTCCCTGCAGTGGGAGGGACAGATGTGATGGTCACTGTGTCCCCCTGCAGTGGGAGGGACAGATGTGATGGTCACTGTGTCCCTGCAGTGGGAGGGACAGATGTGATGGTCACTGTGTCCCCCTGCAGTGGGAGGGACAGATGTGATGGTCACTGTGTCCCCCTGCAGTGGGAGGGACAGATGTGATAGTCACTGTGTCCCCTGCAGTGGGAGGGACAGATGTGATAGTCACTGTGTCCCTGCAGTGGGAGGGACAGATGTGATGGTCACTGTGTCCCCCTGCAGTGGGAGGGACAGATGTGATGGTCACTGTGTCCCCCTGCAGTGGGAGGGACAGATGTGATGGTCACTGTGTCCCCCTGCAGTGGGAGGGACAGATGTGATGGTCACTGTGTCCCCCTGCAGTGGGAGGGACAGATGTGATGGTCACTGTGTCCCCCTGCAGTGGGGGGGACAGATGTGATGGTCACTGTGTCCCTGCAGTGGGAGAGACAGATGTGATAGTCACTGTGTCCCTACAGTGGGAGGGACAGATGTGATAGTCACTGTGTCCCCCTGCAGTGGGAGGGACAGATGTGATAGTCACTGTGTCCCTGCAGTGGGAGGGACAGATGTGATGGTCACTGTGTCCCCCTGCAGTGGGGGGGACAGATGTGATGGTCACTGTGTCCCTGCAGTGGGAGGGACAGATGTGATAGTCACTGTGTCCCTGCAGTGGGAGGGACAGATGTGATGGTCACTGTGTCCCTGCAGTGGGAGGGACAGATGTGATGGTCACTGTGTCCCCCTGCAGTGGGAGGGACAGATGTGATGGTCACTGTGTCCCCCTGCAGTGGGAGGGACAGATGTGATGGTCACTGTGTGTCCCCCTGCAGTGGGAGGGACAGATGTGATAGTCACTGTGTCCCTGCAGTGGGAGGGACAGATGTGATGGTCACTGTGTCCCTGCTGTGGGAGGGACAGATGTGATGGTCACTGTGTCCCTGCTGTGGGAGGGACAGATGTGATGGTCACTGTGTCCCCCTGCAGTGGGAGGGACAGATGTGATAGTCACTGTGTCGCTGCAGTGGGAGGGACAGATGTGATAGTCACTGTGTGTCCCCCTGCAGTGGGAGGGACAGATGTGATAGTCACTGTGTCCCCCTGCAGTGGGAGGGACAGATGTGATAGTCACTGTGTCCCCCTGCAGTGGGGGGGACAGATGTGATGGTCACTGTGTCCCCCTGCAGTGGGGGGGACAGATGTGATAGTCACTGTGTCCCCCTGCAGTGGGAGGGACAGATGTGATAGTCACTGTGTCCCCTGCAGTGGGAGGGACAGATGTGATAGTCACTGTGTCCCCTGCAGTGGGAGGGACAGATGTGATGGTCACTGTGTCCCCCTGCAGTGGGAGGGACAGATGTGATGGTCACTGTGTCCCTGCAGTGGGAGGGACAGATGTGATGGTCACTGTGTCCCTGCAGTGGGAGGGACAGATGTGATAGTCACTGTGTCCCTGCAGTGGGAGGGACAGATGTGATAGTCACTGGGTCCCCCTGCAGTGGGAGGGACAGATGTGATACTCACTGTGTCCCCTGCAGTAGGAGGGACAGATGTGATGGTCACTGTGTCCCCTGCAGTGGGAGGGACAGATGTGATAGTCGCTGTGTCCCCCTGCAGTGGGAGGGACAGATGTGATGGTCACTGGGTCCCTGCAGTGGGAGGGACAGATGTGATGGTCACTGTGTCCCTGCAGTGGGAGGGACAGATGTGATAGTCACTGTGTCCCCCTGCAGTGGGAGGGACAGATGTGATAGTCACTGTGTCCCTGCAGTGGGAGGGACAGATGTGATGGTCACTGTGTCCCTGCAGTGGGAGGGACAGATGTGATGGTCACTGTGTCCCCCTGCAGTGGGAGGGACAGATGTGATAGTCACTGTGTCCCTGCAGTGGGAGGGACAGATGTGATAGTCACTGTGTCCCCTGCAGTGGGAGGGACAGATGTGATGGTCACTGTGTGTCCCCCTGCAGTGGGAGGGACAGATGTGATGGTCACTGTGTGTCCCCCTGCAGTGGGAGGGACAGATGTGATGGTCACTGTGTCCCTGCTGTGGGAGGGACAGATGTGATGGTCACTGTGTCCCTGCTGTGGGAGGGACAGATGTGATGGTCACTGTGTCCCCCTGCAGTGGGAGGGACAGATGTGATGGTCACTGTGTCCCCCTGCAGTGGGAGGGACAGATGTGATAGTCACTGTGTCGCTGCAGTGGGAGGGACAGATGTGATAGTCACTGTGTGTCCCCCTGCAGTGGGAGGGACAGATGTGATAGTCACTGTGTCCCCCTGCAGTGGGAGGGACAGATGTGATAGTCACTGTGTCCCCCTGCAGTGGGGGGGACAGATGTGATGGTCACTGTGTCCCCCTGCAGTGGGGGGGACAGATGTGATAGTCACTGTGTCCCCCTGCAGTGGGAGGGACAGATGTGATAGTCACTGTGTCCCCTGCAGTGGGAGGGACAGATGTGATAGTCACTGTGTCCCCTGCAGTGGGAGGGACAGATGTGATGGTCACTGTGTCCCCCTGCAGTGGGAGGGACAGATGTGATAGTCACTGTGTCCCTGCAGTGGGAGGGACAGATGTGATAGTCACTGTGTCCCCCTGCAGTGGGAGGGACAGATGTGATGGTCACTGTGTCCCCCTGCAGTGGGAGGGACAGATGTGATGGTCACTGGGTCCCTGCAGTGGGAGGGACAGATGTGATGGTCACTGTGTCCCTGCAGTGGGAGGGACAGATGTGATGGTCACTGGGTCCCTGCAGTGGGAGGGACAGATGTGATGGTCACTGTGTCCCTGCAGTGGGAGGGACAGATGTGATGGTCACTGTGTCCCCCTGCAGTGGGAGGGACAGATGTGATAGTCACTGTGTCCCCCTGCAGTGGGAGGGACAGATGTGATGGTCACTGTGTCCCCCTGCAGTGGGAGGGACAGATGTGATGGTCACTGTGTCCCTGCAGTGGGAGGGACAGATGTGATGGTCACTGTGTCCCCCTGCAGTGGGAGGGACAGATGTGATGGTCACTGTGTCCCTGCAGTGGGAGGGACAGATGTGATAGTCACTGTGTCCCCCTGCAGTGGGAGGGACAGATGTGATGGTCACTGTGTCCCTGCAGTGGGAGGGACAGATGTGATGGTCACTGTGTCCCCCTGCAGTGGGAGGGACAGATGTGATAGTCACTGTGTCCCCCTGCAGTGGGAGGGACAGATGTGATAGTCACTGTGTCCCCTGCAGTGGGAGGGACAGATGTGATAGTCACTGTGTCCCCCTGCAGTGGGAGGGACAGATGTGATGGTCACTGTGTCCCTGCAGTGGGAGGGACAGATGTGATAGTCACTGTGTCCCCCTGCAGTGGGAGGGACAGATGTGATGGTCACTGTGTCCCTGCAGTGGGAGGGACAGATGTGATGGTCACTGTGTCCCTGCAGTAGGAGGGACAGATGTGATGGTCACTGTGTCCCCCTGCAGTGGGAGGGACAGATGTGATGGTCACTGTGTCCCCCTGCAGTGGGAGGGACAGATGTGATGGTCACTGTGTCCCCCTGCAGTGGGAGGGACAGATGTGATGGTCACTGTGTCCCCCTGCAGTGGGAGGGACAGATGTGATGGTCACTGTGTCCCCCTGCAGTGGGAGGGACAGATGTGATAGTCACTGTGTCCCTGCAGTGGGAGGGACAGATGTGATGGTCACTGTGTCCCCCTGCAGTGGGAGGGACAGATGTGATGGTCACTGTGTCCCCCTGCAGTGGGAGGGACAGATGTGATGGTCACTGTGTCCCCCTGCAGTGGGAGGGACAGATGTGATGGTCACTGTGTCCCCTGCAGTGGGAGGGACAGATGTGATAGTCACTGTGTCCCCCTGCAGTGGGAGGGACAGATGTGATAGTCACTGTGTCCCTGCAGTGGGAGGGACAGATGTGATGGTCACTGTGTCCCTGCAGTGGGAGGGACAGATGTGATGGTCACTGTGTCCCTGCAGTGGGAGGGACAGATGTGATGGTCACTGTGTCCCTGCAGTGGGAGGGACAGATGTGATGGTCACTGTGTCCCCCTGCAGTGGGAGGGACAGATGTGATAGTCACTGTGTCCCTGCAGTGGGAGGGACAGATGTGATAGTCACTGTGTCCCCTGCAGTGGGAGGGACAGATGTGATGGTCACTGTGTGTCCCCCTGCAGTGGGAGGGACAGATGTGATGGTCACTGTGTCGCTGCAGTGGGAGGGACAGATGTGATGGTCACTGTGTCCCTGCAGTGGGGGGGACAGATGTGATGGTCACTGTGTCCCTGCAGTGGGGGGGACAGATGTGATAGTCACTGTGTCCCTGCTGTGGGAGGGACAGATGTGATGGTCACTGTGTCCCTGCTGTGGGAGGGACAGATGTGATGGTCACTGTGTCCCCCTGCAGTGGGAGGGACAGATGTGATGGTCACTGTGTCCCCCTGCAGTGGGAGGGACAGATGTGATAGTCACTGTGTCGCTGCAGTGGGAGGGACAGATGTGATAGTCACTGTGTGTCCCCCTGCAGTGGGAGGGACAGATGTGATGGTCACTGTGTCCCTGCAGTGGGAGGGACAGATGTGATAGTCACTGTGTCCCCCTGCAGTGGGAGGGACAGATGTGATAGTCACTGTGTCCCTGCAGTGGGAGGGACAGATGTGATGGTCACTGTGTCCCTGCAGTGGGAGGGACAGATGTGATGGTCACTGTGTCCCTGCAGTGGGAAGGACAGATGTGATGGTCACTGTGTCCCTGCAGTGGGAGGGACAGATGTGATAGTCACTGTGTCCTCTGCAGTGGGAGGGACAGATGTGATGGTCACTGTGTCCCCCTGCAGTGGGAGGGACAGATGTGATGGTCACTGCGTCCCTGCAGTGGGAGGGACAGATGTGATGGTCACTGTGTGTCCCCCTGCTGTGGGAGGGACAGATGTGATGGTCACTGTGTCCCTGCTGTGGGAGGGACAGATGTGATGGTCACTGTGTCCCTGCTTTGGGAGGGACAGATGTGATGGTCACTGTGTCCCCCTGCAGTGGGAGGGACAGATGTGATGGTCACTGTGTCCCCCTGCAGTGGGAGGGACAGATGTGATAGTCACTGTGTCGCTGCAGTGGGAGGGACAGATGTGATGGTCACTGTGTCCCTGCAGTGGGAGGGACAGATGTGATAGTCACTGTGTCCCTGCAGTGGGAGGGACAGATGTGATGGTCACTGTGTCCCTGCAGTGGGAGGGACAGATGTGATAGTCACTGTGTCCCCCTGCAGTGGGAGGGACAGATGTGATGGTCACTGTGTCCCTGCAGTGGGAGGGACAGATGTGATAGTCACTGTGTGTCCCCTGCAGTGGAGGGACAGATGTGATAGTCACTGTGTCCCCCTGCAGTGGGAGGGACAGATGTGATAGTCACTGTGTCCCTGCAGTGGGAAGGACAGATGTGATGGTCACTGTGTCCCCCTGCAGTGGGAGGGACAGATGTGATAGTCACTGTGTCCCCCTGCAGTGGGAGGGACAGATGTGATAGTCACTGTGTCCCCCTGCAGTAGGAGGGACAGATGTGATGGTCACTGTGTCCCTGCAGTGGGAGGGACAGATGTGATGGTCACTGTGTCCCTGCAGTGGGAGGGACAGATGTGATAGTCACTGTGTCCTCTGCAGTGGGAGGGACAGATGTGATGGTCACTGTGTCCCCCTGCAGTGGGAGGGACAGATGTGATGGTCACTGTGTCCCCCTGCAGTGGGAGGGACAGATGTGATGGTCACTGCGTCCCTGCAGTGGGAGGGACAGATGTGATGGTCACTGTGTGTCCCCCTGCTGTGGGAGGGACAGATGTGATAGTCACTGTGTGTCCCCCTGCAGTGGGAGGGACAGATGTGATAGTCACTGTGTCCTCTGCAGTGGGAGGGACAGATGTGATGGTCACTGTGTCCTCTGCAGTGGGAGGGACAGATGTGATAGTCACTGCGTCCCTGCAGTGGGAGGGACAGATGTGATGGTCACTGTGTCCCTGCAGTGGGAGGGACAGATGTGATGGTCACTGTGTCCCCCTGCAGTGGGAGGGACATATGTGATAGTCACTGTGTCGCTGCAGTGGGAGGGACAGATGTGATGGTCACTGTGTCCCCTGCAGTGGGAGGGACAGATGTGATAGTCACTGTGTCCCCCTGCAGTGGGAGGGACAGATGTGATAGTCACTGTGTCCTCTGCAGTGGGAGGGACAGATGTGATGGTCACTGTGTCCCTGCAGTGGGAGGGACAGATGTGATAGTCACTGTGTGTCCCTGCAGTGGGAGGGACAGATGTGATGGTCACTGTGTCCCTGCAGTGGGAGGGACAGATGTGATACTCACTGTGTCCCCTGCAGTGGGAGGGACAGATGTGATGGTCACTATGTCCCTGCAGTAGGAGGGACAGATGTGATGGTCACTGTGTCCCCCTGCAGTGGGAGGGACAGATGTGATAGTCACTGTGTCCCCCTGCAGTGGGAGGGACAGATGTGATGGTCACTGTGTCCCCCTGCAGTGGGAGGGACAGATGTGATGGTCACTGTGTCCCCCTGCAGTGGGAGGGACAGATGTGATGGTCACTGTGTCCCTGCAGTGGGAGGGACAGATGTGATAGTCACTGTGTCCCCCTGCAGTGGGAGGGACAGATGTGATAGTCACTGTGTCCCCCTGCAGTGGGAGGGACAGATGTGATAGTCACTGTGTCCCCCTGCAGTGGGAGGGACAGATGTGATAGTCACTGTGTCCCTGCAGTGGGAGGGACAGATGTGATGGTCACTGTGTCCCCCTGCAGTGGGAGGGACAGATGTGATAGTCACTGTGTCCCCCTGCAGTGGGAGGGACAGATGTGATGGTCACTGTGTCCCCCTGCAGTGGGAGGGACAGATGTGATGGTCACTGTGTCCCCCTGCAGTGGGAGGGACAGATGTGATGGTCACTGTGTCCCTGCAGTGGGAGGGACAGATGTGATAGTCACTGTGTCGCTGCAGTGGGAGGGACAGATGTGATAGTCACTGTGTCCTCTGCAGTGGGAGGGACAGATGTGATGGTCACTGTGTCCCTGCAGTGGGAGGGACAGATGTGATGGTCACTGTGTCCCTGCAGTGGGAGGGACAGATGTGATAGTCACTGTGTCCCCTGCAGTGGGAGGGACAGATGTGATGGTCACTGTGTCCCTGCAGTGGGAGGGACAGATGTGATGGTCACTGTGTCCCCCTGCAGTGGGAGGGACAGATGTGATAGTCACTGTGTCGCTGCAGTGGGAGGGACAGATGTGATGGTCACTGTGTCCCTGCAGTGGGAGGGACAGATGTGATAGTCACTGTGTCCCCTGCAGTGGGAGGGACAGATGTGATAGTCACTGTGTCCCCCTGCAGTGGGAGGGACAGATGTGATGGTCACTGTGTCCCTGCAGTGGGAGGGACAGATGTGATGGTAACTGTGTCCCCCTGCAGTGGGAGGGACAGATGTGATGGTCACTGTGTCCCTGCAGTGGGAGGGACAGATGTGATAGTCACTGTGTCCCTGCAGTGGGAGGGACAGATGTGATAGTCACTGTGTCCCCCTGCAGTGGGAGGGACAGATGTGATAGTCACTGTGTCCCTGCAGTGGGAGGGACAGATGTGATAGTCACTGTGTCCCCCTGCAGTGGGAGGGACAGATGTGATAGTCACTGTGTCCCCTGCAGTGGGAGGGACAGATGTGATGGTCACTGTGTCCCCCTGCAGTGGGAGGGACAGATGTGATGGTCACTGTGTCCCTGCAGTGGGAGGGACAGATGTGATGGTCACTGTGTCCCTGCAGTGGGAGGGACAGATGTGATGGTCACTGTGTCCCCCTGCAGTGGGAGGGACAGATGTGATGGTCACTGTGTCGCTGCAGTGGGAGGGACAGATGTGATAGTCACTGTGTCCTCTGCAGTGGGGGGGACAGATGTGATGGTCACTGTGTCCCCCTGCAGTGGGAGGGACAGATGTGATGGTCACTGTGTCCCTGCAGTGGGAGGGACAGATGTGATAGTCACTGTGTCCCTGCAGTGGGAGGGACAGATGTGATGGTCACTGTGTCCCTGCAGTGGGAGGGACAGATGTGATGGTCACTGTGTCCCTGCAGTGGGAGGGACAGATGTGATGGTCACTGTGTCCCCCTGCAGTGGGGGGGACAGATGTGATGGTCACTGTGTCCCTGCAGTGGGAGGGACAGATGTGATGGTCACTGTGTCCCCCTGCAGTGGGAGGGACAGATGTGATGGTCACTGTGTCGCTGCAGTGGGAGGGACAGATGTGATGGTCACTATGTCCCCCTGCAGTGGGAGGGACAGATGTGATGGTCACTGTGTCCCCCTGCAGTGGGAGGGACAGATGTGATAGTCACTGTGTCGCTGCAGTGGGAGGGACAGATGTGATGGTCACTATGTCCCCCTGCAGTGGGAGGGACAGATGTGATGGTCACTGTGTCCCCCTGCAGTGGGAGGGACAGATGTGATGGTCACTGTGTCCCTGCAGTGGGAGGGACAGATGTGATGGTCACTGTGTCCCTGCAGTGGGAGGGACAGATGTGATAGTCACTGTGTCCCTGCAGTGGGAGGGACAGATGTGATAGTCACTGTGTCCCTGCAGTGGGAGGGACAGATGTGATGGTCACTGTGTCCCCCTGCAGTGGGAGGGACAGATGTGATAGTCACTGTGTCCCTGCAGTGGGAGGGACAGATGTGATAGTCACTGTGTCCCTGCAGTGGGAGGGACAGATGTGATGGTCACTGTGTCCCTGCAGTGGGGGGGACAGATGTGATGGTCACTGTGTCCCTGCAGTGGGAGGGACAGATGTGATGGTCACTGTGTCCCCCTGCAGTGGGAGGGACAGATGTGATGGTCACTGTGTCCCTGCAGTGGGGGGGACAGATGTGATGGTCACTGTGTCCCTGCAGTGGGAGGGACAGATGTGATGGTCACTGTGTCCCCCTGCAGTGGGAGGGACAGATGTGATAGTCACTGTGTCCCCCTGCAGTGGGAGGGACAGATGTGATAGTCACTGTGTCCCTGCAGTGGGAGGGACAGATGTGATAGTCACTGTGTCCCTGCAGTGGGAGGGACAGATGTGATGGTCACTGTGTCCCTGCAGTGGGAGGGACAGATGTGATGGTCACTGTGTCCCTGCAGTGGGAGGGACAGATGTGATGGTCACTGTGTCCCTGCAGTGGGAGGGACAGATGTGATGGTCACTGTGTCCCCCTGCAGTGGGAGGGACAGATGTGATGGTCACTGTGTCCCCCTGCAGTGGGAGGGACAGATGTGATGGTCACTGTGTCCCTGCAGTGGGAGGGACAGATGTGATGGTCACTGTGTGTCCCTGCAGTGGGAGGGACAGATGTGATAGTCACTGTGTCCCCCTGCAGTGGGAGGGACAGATGTGATGGTCACTGTGTCCCTGCAGTGGGAGGGACAGATGTGATGGTCACTGTGTCCCCCTGCAGTGGGAGGGACAGATGTGATAGTCACTGTGTCCCTGCAGTGGGAGGGACAGATGTGATGGTCACTGTGTCCCTGCAGTGGGAGGGACAGATGTGATAGTCACTGTGTCCCTGCAGTGGGAGGGACAGATGTGATGGTCACTGTGTCCCTGCAGTGGGAGGGACAGATGTGATGGTCACTGTGTCCCTGCAGTGGGAGGGACAGATGTGATGGTCACTGTGTCCCTGCAGTGGGAGGGACAGATGTGATGGTCACTGTGTCCCCCTGCAGTGGGAGGGACAGATGTGATGGTCACTGTGTCCCCCTGCAGTGGGAGGGACAGATGTGATGGTCACTGTGTCCCCCTGCAGTGGGAGGGACAGATGTGATGGTCACTGTGTCCCTGCAGTGGGAGGGACAGATGTGATGGTCACTGTGTCCCCCTGCAGTGGGAGGGACAGATGTGATGGTCACTGTGTCCCCTGCAGTGGGAGGGACAGATGTGATGGTCACTGTGTCCCCCTGCAGTGGGAGGGACAGATGTGATAGTCACTGTGTCCCTGCAGTGGGAGGGACAGATGTGATGGTCACTGTGTCCCTGCAGTGGGAGGGACAGATGTGATGGTCACTGTGTCCCTGCAGTGGGAGGGACAGATGTGATGGTCACTGTGTCCCTGCAGTGGGAGGGACAGATGTGATGGTCACTGTGTCCCTGCAGTGGGAGGGACAGATGTGATAGTCACTGTGTCCCTGCAGTGGGAGGGACAGATGTGATGGTCACTGTGTCCCTGCAGTGGGAGGGACAGATGTGATGGTCACTGTGTCCCCCTGCAGTGGGAGGGACAGATGTGATGGTCACTGTGTCCCCTGCAGTGGGAGGGACAGATGTGATGGTCACTGTGTCCCCCTGCAGTGGGAGGGACAGATGTGATAGTCACTGTGTCCCTGCAGTGGGAGGGACAGATGTGATGGTCACTGTGTCCCTGCAGTGGGAGGGACAGATGTGATGGTCACTGTGTCCCTGCAGTGGGAGGGACAGATGTGATGGTCACTGTGTCCCTGCAGTGGGAGGGACAGATGTGATGGTCACTGTGTCCCTGCAGTGGGAGGGACAGATGTGATGGTCACTGTGTCCCTGCAGTGGGAGGGACAGATGTGATGGTCACTGTGTCCCTGCAGTGGGAGGGACAGATGTGATGGTCACTGTGTCCCCCTGCAGTGGGAGGGACAGATGTGATGGTCACTGTGTCCCCCTGCAGTGGGAGGGACAGATGTGATGGTCACTGTGTCCCCTGCAGTGGGAGGGACAGATGTGATAGTCACTGTGTCCCCCTGCAGTGGGAGGGACAGATGTGATAGTCACTGTGTCCTCTGCAGTGGGAGGGACAGATGTGATGGTCACTGTGTCCCTGCAGTGGGAGGGACAGATGTGATAGTCACTGTGTGTCCCTGCAGTGGGAGGGACAGATGTGATGGTCACTGTGTCCCTGCAGTGGGAGGGACAGATGTGATACTCACTGTGTCCCCTGCAGTGGGAGGGACAGATGTGATGGTCACTATGTCCCTGCAGTAGGAGGGACAGATGTGATGGTCACTGTGTCCCCCTGCAGTGGGAGGGACAGATGTGATAGTCACTGTGTCCCCCTGCAGTGGGAGGGACAGATGTGATGGTCACTGTGTCCCCCTGCAGTGGGAGGGACAGATGTGATGGTCACTGTGTCCCCCTGCAGTGGGAGGGACAGATGTGATGGTCACTGTGTCCCTGCAGTGGGAGGGACAGATGTGATAGTCACTGTGTCGCTGCAGTGGGAGGGACAGATGTGATAGTCACTGTGTCCTCTGCAGTGGGAGGGACAGATGTGATGGTCACTGTGTCCCTGCAGTGGGAGGGACAGATGTGATGGTCACTGTGTCCCTGCAGTGGGAGGGACAGATGTGATAGTCACTGTGTCCCCTGCAGTGGGAGGGACAGATGTGATGGTCACTGTGTCCCTGCAGTGGGAGGGACAGATGTGATGGTCACTGTGTCCCCCTGCAGTGGGAGGGACAGATGTGATAGTCACTGTGTCGCTGCAGTGGGAGGGACAGATGTGATGGTCACTGTGTCCCTGCAGTGGGAGGGACAGATGTGATAGTCACTGTGTCCCCTGCAGTGGGAGGGACAGATGTGATAGTCACTGTGTCCCCCTGCAGTGGGAGGGACAGATGTGATGGTCACTGTGTCCCTGCAGTGGGAGGGACAGATGTGATGGTAACTGTGTCCCCCTGCAGTGGGAGGGACAGATGTGATGGTCACTGTGTCCCTGCAGTGGGAGGGACAGATGTGATAGTCACTGTGTCCCTGCAGTGGGAGGGACAGATGTGATAGTCACTGTGTCCCCCTGCAGTGGGAGGGACAGATGTGATAGTCACTGTGTCCCTGCAGTGGGAGGGACAGATGTGATAGTCACTGTGTCCCCCTGCAGTGGGAGGGACAGATGTGATAGTCACTGTGTCCCCTGCAGTGGGAGGGACAGATGTGATGGTCACTGTGTCCCCCTGCAGTGGGAGGGACAGATGTGATGGTCACTGTGTCCCTGCAGTGGGAGGGACAGATGTGATGGTCACTGTGTCCCTGCAGTGGGAGGGACAGATGTGATGGTCACTGTGTCCCCCTGCAGTGGGAGGGACAGATGTGATGGTCACTGTGTCGCTGCAGTGGGAGGGACAGATGTGATAGTCACTGTGTCCTCTGCAGTGGGGGGGACAGATGTGATGGTCACTGTGTCCCCCTGCAGTGGGAGGGACAGATGTGATGGTCACTGTGTCCCTGCAGTGGGAGGGACAGATGTGATAGTCACTGTGTCCCTGCAGTGGGAGGGACAGATGTGATGGTCACTGTGTCCCTGCAGTGGGAGGGACAGATGTGATGGTCACTGTGTCCCTGCAGTGGGAGGGACAGATGTGATGGTCACTGTGTCCCCCTGCAGTGGGGGGGACAGATGTGATGGTCACTGTGTCCCTGCAGTGGGAGGGACAGATGTGATGGTCACTGTGTCCCCCTGCAGTGGGAGGGACAGATGTGATGGTCACTGTGTCGCTGCAGTGGGAGGGACAGATGTGATGGTCACTATGTCCCCCTGCAGTGGGAGGGACAGATGTGATGGTCACTGTGTCCCCCTGCAGTGGGAGGGACAGATGTGATAGTCACTGTGTCGCTGCAGTGGGAGGGACAGATGTGATGGTCACTATGTCCCCCTGCAGTGGGAGGGACAGATGTGATGGTCACTGTGTCCCCCTGCAGTGGGAGGGACAGATGTGATGGTCACTGTGTCCCTGCAGTGGGAGGGACAGATGTGATGGTCACTGTGTCCCTGCAGTGGGAGGGACAGATGTGATAGTCACTGTGTCCCTGCAGTGGGAGGGACAGATGTGATAGTCACTGTGTCCCTGCAGTGGGAGGGACAGATGTGATGGTCACTGTGTCCCCCTGCAGTGGGAGGGACAGATGTGATAGTCACTGTGTCCCTGCAGTGGGAGGGACAGATGTGATAGTCACTGTGTCCCTGCAGTGGGAGGGACAGATGTGATGGTCACTGTGTCCCTGCAGTGGGGGGGACAGATGTGATGGTCACTGTGTCCCTGCAGTGGGAGGGACAGATGTGATGGTCACTGTGTCCCCCTGCAGTGGGAGGGACAGATGTGATGGTCACTGTGTCCCTGCAGTGGGGGGGACAGATGTGATGGTCACTGTGTCCCTGCAGTGGGAGGGACAGATGTGATGGTCACTGTGTCCCCCTGCAGTGGGAGGGACAGATGTGATAGTCACTGTGTCCCCCTGCAGTGGGAGGGACAGATGTGATAGTCACTGTGTCCCTGCAGTGGGAGGGACAGATGTGATAGTCACTGTGTCCCTGCAGTGGGAGGGACAGATGTGATGGTCACTGTGTCCCTGCAGTGGGAGGGACAGATGTGATGGTCACTGTGTCCCTGCAGTGGGAGGGACAGATGTGATGGTCACTGTGTCCCTGCAGTGGGAGGGACAGATGTGATGGTCACTGTGTCCCCCTGCAGTGGGAGGGACAGATGTGATGGTCACTGTGTCCCCCTGCAGTGGGAGGGACAGATGTGATGGTCACTGTGTCCCCCTGCAGTGGGAGGGACAGATGTGATGGTCACTGTGTCCCTGCAGTGGGAGGGACAGATGTGATGGTCACTGTGTGTCCCTGCAGTGGGAGGGACAGATGTGATAGTCACTGTGTCCCCCTGCAGTGGGAGGGACAGATGTGATGGTCACTGTGTCCCTGCAGTGGGAGGGACAGATGTGATGGTCACTGTGTCCCCCTGCAGTGGGAGGGACAGATGTGATAGTCACTGTGTCCCTGCAGTGGGAGGGACAGATGTGATGGTCACTGTGTCCCTGCAGTGGGAGGGACAGATGTGATAGTCACTGTGTCCCTGCAGTGGGAGGGACAGATGTGATGGTCACTGTGTCCCTGCAGTGGGAGGGACAGATGTGATGGTCACTGTGTCCCTGCAGTGGGAGGGACAGATGTGATGGTCACTGTGTCCCTGCAGTGGGAGGGACAGATGTGATGGTCACTGTGTCCCCCTGCAGTGGGAGGGACAGATGTGATGGTCACTGTGTCCCCCTGCAGTGGGAGGGACAGATGTGATGGTCACTGTGTCCCCCTGCAGTGGGAGGGACAGATGTGATGGTCACTGTGTCCCTGCAGTGGGAGGGACAGATGTGATGGTCACTGTGTCCCCCTGCAGTGGGAGGGACAGATGTGATGGTCACTGTGTCCCCTGCAGTGGGAGGGACAGATGTGATGGTCACTGTGTCCCCCTGCAGTGGGAGGGACAGATGTGATAGTCACTGTGTCCCTGCAGTGGGAGGGACAGATGTGATAGTCACTGTGTCCCTGCAGTGGGAGGGACAGATGTGATAGTCACTGTGTCCCCCTGCAGTGGGAGGGACAGATGTGATGGTCACTGTGTCCCTGCAGTGGGAGGGACAGATGTGATGGTCACTGTGTCCCTGCAGTGGGAGGGACAGATGTGATGGTCACTGTGTCCCTGCAGTGGGAGGGACAGATGTGATGGTCACTGTGTCCCTGCAGTGGGAGGGACAGATGTGATGGTCACTGTGTCCCTGCAGTGGGAGGGACAGATGTGATAGTCACTGTGTCCCTGCAGTGGGAGGGACAGATGTGATGGTCACTGTGTCCCTGCAGTGGGAGGGACAGATGTGATGGTCACTGTGTCCCCCTGCAGTGGGAGGGACAGATGTGATGGTCACTGTGTCCCCTGCAGTGGGAGGGACAGATGTGATGGTCACTGTGTCCCCCTGCAGTGGGAGGGACAGATGTGATAGTCACTGTGTCCCTGCAGTGGGAGGGACAGATGTGATGGTCACTGTGTCCCTGCAGTGGGAGGGACAGATGTGATGGTCACTGTGTCCCTGCAGTGGGAGGGACAGATGTGATGGTCACTGTGTCCCTGCAGTGGGAGGGACAGATGTGATGGTCACTGTGTCCCTGCAGTGGGAGGGACAGATGTGATGGTCACTGTGTCCCTGCAGTGGGAGGGACAGATGTGATGGTCACTGTGTCCCCCTGCAGTGGGAGGGACAGATGTGATGGTCACTGTGTCCCCCTGCAGTGGGAGGGACAGATGTGATGGTCACTGTGTCCCCCTGCAGTGGGAGGGACAGATGTGATAGTCACTGTGTCCCCTGCAGTGGGAGGGACAGATGTGATGGTCACTGTGTCCCTGCAGTGGGAGGGACAGATGTGATGGTCACTGTGTCCCCCTGCAGTGGGAGGGACAGATGTGATGGTCACTGTGTCCCCTGCAGTGGGAGGGACAGATGTGATGGTCACTGTGTCCCTGCAGTGGGAGGGACAGATGTGATGGTCACTGTGTCCCTGCAGTGGGAGGGACAGATGTGATGGTCACTGTGTCCCTGCAGTGGGAGGGACAGATGTGATGGTCACTGTGTCCCTGCAGTGGGAGGGACAGATGTGATGGTCACTGTGTCCCTGCAGTGGGAGGGACAGATGTGATGGTCACTGTGTCCCTGCAGTGGGAGGGACAGATGTGATGGTCACTGTGTCCCTGCAGTGGGAGGGACAGATGTGATAGTCACTGTGTCCCCTGCAGTGGGAGGGACAGATGTGATAGTCACTGTGTCCCCCTGCAGTGGGAGGGACAGATGTGATGGTCACTGTGTCCCCCTGCAGTGGGAGGGACAGATGTGATGGTCACTGTGTCCCTGCAGTGGGAGGGACAGATGTGATAGTCACTGTGTGTCCCTGCAGTGGGAGGGACAGATGTGATGGTCACTGTGTCCCCCTGCAGTGGGAGGGACAGATGTGATGGTCACTGTGTCCCCCTGCAGTGGGAGGGACAGATGTGATGGTCACTGTGTCCCTGCAGTGGGAGGGACAGATGTGATGGGTCAGAGACCTCTTCTGCTTGAGATACAGCAGACTGACTCTCGCACATACAGTGTGTCACACACGCGTCCATCCCTCATCCCGAGTGTCGTTGGGTCATCCTTGGGAGACTGCTAGATGGACCTCGTCCCCAGTGTTTCTGGGAATGCTGCTGTAATCAGACTGGACGGGTGACCTTATTGCCCTGGGATGTGGGGGGGCCTGGGATGGGGGAGTGTATCGGGGGACACGGGGTACCCACCTCACTGATGAACCCCAGCTGCACCAGCTCCGCAGCCAGCTCTTGGATGTTCTCATCTGGAAAAGGAAGCAGGAGATCCGGTCAGGAGCAGAAGTGACCCAGCGGCCCGGGTCATACAAAGAAAGCAGTGATACTGTGCAGCAAAGAACCGAGAGGCAAAACCGCCTACCACAGGGCGGCCAACTCCCGTCCTCAAGGGCCACCCACAGGTCACGTTTTCAGGATATCCCTGCTTCAGCACAGGTGGCTCTCACAGAATGACTGCACCCCCTGTGCTGAAGCAGGGATATCCTGACGGGTTGGTGACCCTTAAGGACTGGAGTTGGCCGCCCTGGTTTAGAATAAAGAAAGGCAGGAACTGTTTAACGCTTTCTCTGCCAGAAAGGCCTGCAACACCTCCCTCCGGCAGTGAGAGGGTTAATGTCAGCGGTGTGCTTCACAATGAAGGAGGCTGCAGTAATGCCAGTCTTTGTAGTGGGTGATCACTGTCCCTTGACCTCTCTGTGCCGGTTATGTAAGCAGCAGTAGCGTGCATTGCAAACAGGAAATGAAGCGGATAGTGACGCTCAGTATCACTCTACTGCAGCACGACCAGCAAGAGCAGCAAACAACGTCCTCCAAAAGTACGTTCAGTTCTATACAACACCCCAAAGAGCTGGGACAAGAGGGCGAGTGACACCCATTCTGCGCTGCTCCTCAGAGAGGCCAGGAGCAGGTGCGACTAATCCCGAGATTAGTGTCCGGGGGAACGGGATGTGTGTGTGTGTGTGTGTGTGTGTGTGTGTGTACTGAAAAGGAGCCGAGCCCGTACCCGCGCTCCCTATCTGTGTGTGTGTGTGTGTGTGTGTGTGTGTGTACTGAGAAGGAGCCGAGCCCGTACCAGCGCTCCCTATCTGTGTGTGTGTGTGTGTGTGTGTGTGTGTACTGAAAAGGAGCCGAGCCCGTACCCGCGCTCCCTATCTGTGTGTGTGTGTGTGTGTGTGTGTGTGTGTACTGAGAAGGAGCCGAGCCCGTACCAGCGCTCCCTATCTGTGTGTGTGTGTGTGTGTGTACTGAAAAGGAGCCGAGCCCGTACCAGCGCTCCCTATCTGTGTGTGTGTGTGTGTGTGTGTGTACTGAGAAGGAGCCAAGCCCGTACCAGCGCTCCCTATCTGTGTGTGTGTGTGTGTGTGTGTGTGTGTACTGAAAAGGAGCCGAGCCCGTACCAGCGCTCCCTATCTGTGTGTGTGTGTGTGTGTGTGTGTGTGTGTGTGTACTGAAAAGGAGCCGAGCCCGTACCAGCGCTCCCTATCTGTGTGTGTGTGTGTGTGTGTGTGTGTGTGTGTGTGTGTGTACTGAGAAGGAGCCGAGCCCGTACCAGCGCTCCCTATCTGTGTGTGTGTGTGTGTACTGAAAAGGAGCCGAGCCCGTACCAGCGCTCCCTATCTGTGTGTGTGTGTGTGTGTGTGTGTGTGTGTGTGTGTGTGTACTGAAAAGGAGCCGAGCCCGTACCAGCGCTCCCTATCTGTGTGTGTGTGTGTGTGTGTGTGTGTGTGTGTGTGTACTGAGAAGGAGCCGAGCCCGTACCAGCGCTCCCTATCTGTGTGTGTGTGTGTGTGTGTGTACTGAGAAGGAGCTGAGCCCGTACTAGCGCTCCCTATCTGTGTGTGTGTGTGTGTGTACTGAAAAGGAGCCGAGCCCGTACCAGCGCTCCCTATCTGTGTGTGTGTGTGTGTGTGTGTGTGTGTGTGTGTGTACTGAAAAGGAGCCGAGCCCATACCAGCGCTCCCTATCTGTGTGTGTGTGTGTGTGTGTGTGTGTGTGTGTGTACTGAAAAGGAGCCGAGCCCGTACCAGCGCTCCCTATCTGTGTGTGTGTGTGTGTGTGTGTGTGTGTACTGAAAAGGAGCCGAGCCCGTACCAGCGCTCCCAATCTGTGTGTGTGTGTGTGTGTGTACTGAAAAGGAGCCGAGCCCGTACCAGCGCTCCCTATCTGTGTGTGTGTGTGTGTGTGTGTGTGTGTGTACTGAAAAGGAGCCGAGCCCGTACCAGCGCTCCCAATCTGTGTGTGTGTGTGTGTGTGTGTGTGTGTACTGAAAAGGAGCCGAGCCCGTACCAGCGCTCCCAATCTGTGTGTGTGTGTGTGTGTGTGTGTGTGTACTGAAAAGGAGCCGAGCCCGTACCAGCGCTCCCAATCTGTGTGTGTGTGTGTGTGTGTGTGTGTGTACTGAAAAGGAGCCGAGCCCGTACCAGCGCTCCCTATCTGTGTGTGTGTGTGTGTGTGTGTGTGTGTGTGTGTGTGTGTACTGAGAAGGAGCCGAGCCCGTACCAGCGCTCCCTATCTGTGTGTGTGTGTGTGTGTGTGTGTACTGAAAAGGAGCCGAGCCCGTACCAGCGCTCCCAATCTGTGTGTGTGTGTGTGTGTGTGTACTGAAAAGGAGCCGAGCCCGTACCAGCGCTCCCTATCTGTGTGTGTGTGTGTGTGTGTGTGTGTGTGTACTGAAAAGGAGCCGAGCCCGTACCAGCGCTCCCTATCTGTGTGTGTGTGTGTGTACTGAAAAGGAGCCGAGCCCGTACCAGCGCTCCCTATCTGTGTGTGTGTGTGTGTGTGTGTGTGTGTGTGTGTGTGTGTGTGTGTACTGAAAAGGAGCCGAGCCCGTACCAGCGCTCCCTATCTGTGTGTGTGTGTGTGTGTGTGTGTGTGTGTGTGTGTGTGTGTACTGAAAAGGAGCCGAGCCCGTACCAGCGCTCCCTATCTGTGTGTGTGTGTGTGTGTGTGTGTGTCTGTGTGTACTGAAAAGGAGCCGAGCCCGTACCAGCGCTCCCTATCTGTGTGTGTGTGTGTGTGTACTGAAAAGGAGCCGAGCCCGTACCAGCGCTCCCTATCTGTGTGTGTGTGTGTGTGTGTGTGTGTGTGTGTGTACTGAAAAGGAGCCGAGCCCGTACCAGCGCTCCCTATCTGTGTGTGTGTGTGTGTACTGAAAAGGAGCCGAGCCCGTACCAGCGCTCCCTATCTGTGTGTGTGTGTGTGTGTGTGTGTACTGAGAAGGAGCCGAGCCCGTACCAGCACTCCCTATCTGTGTGTGTGTGTGTGTGTGTGTGTGTGTGTGTGTGTGTACTGAGAAGGAGCCGAGCCCATACCAGCGCTCCCTATCTGTGTGTGTGTGTGTGTGTGTGTACTGAAAAGGAGCCGAGCCCGTACCAGCGCTCCCTATCTGTGTGTGTGTGTACTGAAAAGGAGCCGAGCCCGTACCAGCGCTCCCTATCTGTGTGTGTGTGTGTGTGTGTGTACTGAGAAGGAGCCGAGCCCGTACCAGCGCTCCCTATCTGTGTGTGTGTGTGTGTGTGTGTGTCTGTGTGTACTGAAAAGGAGCCGAGCCCGTACCAGCGCTCCCTATCTGTGTGTGTGTGTGTACTGAAAAGGAGCCGAGCCCGTACCAGCGCTCCCTATCTGTGTGTGTGTGTGTTTGTGTGTGTGTGTGTGTACTGAAAAGGAGCCGAGCCCGTACCAGCGCTCCCTATCTGTGTGTGTGTGTGTGTACTGAAAAGGAGCCGAGCCCGTACCAGCGCTCCCTATCTGTGTGTGTGTGTGTGTGTGTGTGTGTGTACTGAGAAGGAGCCGAGCCCGTACCAGCGCTCCCTATCTGTGTGTGTGTGTGTGTGTGTGTGTGTGTGTGTGTACTGAGAAGGAGCCGAGCCCATACCAGCGCTCCCTATCTGTGTGTGTGTGTGTGTGTGTGTGTACTGAAAAGGAGCCGAGCCCGTACCAGCGCTCCCTATCTGTGTGTGTGTGTGTGTGTGTGTGTGTGTACTGAAAAGGAGCCGAGCCCGTACCAGCGCTCCCTATCTGTGTGTGTGTGTGTCTGTGTGTACTGAAAAGGAGCCGAGCCCGTACCAGCGCTCCCTATCTGTGTGTGTGTGTGTACTGAAAAGGAGCCGAGCCCGTACCAGCGCTCCCTATCTGTGTGTGTGTGTGTGTGTGTGTGTGTGTCTGTGTGTACTGAAAAGGAGCCGAGCCCGTACCAGCGCTCCCTATCTGTGTGTGTGTGTGTGTACTGAAAAGGAGCCGAGCCCGTACCAGCGCTCCCTATCTGTGTGTGTGTGTGTGTGTGTGTGTGTACTGAAAAGGAGCCGAGCCCGTACCAGCGCTCCCTATCTGTGTGTGTGTGTGTACTGAAAAGGAGCCGAGCCCGTACCAGCGCTCCCTATCTGTGTGTGTGTGTGTGTGTGTGTATGTGTGTGTGTGTACTGAGAAGGAGCCGAGCCCGTACCAGCGCTCCCTATCTGTGTGTGTGTGTGTACTGAAAAGGAGCCGAGCCCGTACCAGCGCTCCCTATCTGTGTGTGTGTGTGTGTGTGTGTGTGTACTGAAAAGGAGCCGAGCCCGTACCCGCGCTCCCTATCTGTGTGTGTGTGTGTATGTGTGTGTGTGTACTGAAAAGGAGCCGAGCCCGTACCAGCGCTCCCTGTGTGTGTGTGTGTGTGTGTGTGTGTGTGTGTGTGTGTGTGTGTACTGAAAAGGAGCCGAGCCTGTACCAGCGCTCCCTATCATGGTTTCCTGCCTGTCTCTGGGAGTCAGTGTGTGGAGCACATGGTTTCCTGCCTGTCTCTGGGAGTCAGTGAGTGGAGCACATGGTTTCCTGCCTGTCTCTGGGAGTCAGTGCGTGGAGCACATGGTTTCCTGCCTGTCTCTGGGAGTCAGTGCGTGGAGCACATGGTTTCCTGCCTGTCTCTGGGAGTCAGTGCGTGGAGCACATGGTTTCCTGCCTGTCTCTGGGAGTCAGTGCGTGGAGCACATGGTTTCCTGCCTGTCTCTGGCTGTCAGTGCGCGGAGCACATGGTTTCCTGCCTGTCTCTGGGAGTCAGTGCGCGGAGCACATGGTTTCCTGCCTGTCTCTGGCTGTCAGTGCGTGGAGCACATGGTTTCCTGCCTGTCTCTGGGAGTCAGTGCGTGGAGCACATGGTTTCCTGCCTGTCTCTGGGAGTCAGTGCGTGGAGCACATGGTTTCCTGCCTGTCTCTGGCTGTCAGTGCGCGGAGCACATGGTTTCCTGCCTGTCTCTGGCTGTCAGTGCGCGGAGCACATGGTTTCCTGCCTGTCTCTGGGAGTCAGTGCGTGGAGCACATGGTTTCCTGCCTGTCTCTGGGAGTCAGTGCGTGGAGCACATGGTTTCCTGCCTGTCTCTGGGAGTCAGTGCGTGGAGCACATGGTTTCCTGCCTGTCTCTGGCTGTCAGTGCGTGGAGCACATGGTTTCCTGCCTGTCTCTGGGAGTCAGTGCGTGGAGCACATGGTTTCCTGCCTGTCTCTGGGAGTCAGTGCGTGGAGCACATGGTTTCCTGCCTGTCTCTGGGAGTCAGTGTGTGGAGCACATGGTTTCCTGCCTGTCTATGGGAGTCAGTGCGTGGAGCACATGGTTTCCTGCCTGTCTCTGGGAGTCAGTGCGTGGAGCACATGGTTTCCTGCCTGTCTCTGGGAGTCAGTGCGCAGAGCACATGGTTTCCTGCCTGTCTCTGGGAGTCAGTGCGCAGAGCACATGGTTTCCTGCCTGTCTCTGGCTGTCAGTGCGCGGAGCACATGGTTTCCTGCCTGTCTCTGGGAGTCAGTGCGTGGAGCACATGGTTTCCTGCCTGTCTCTGGGAGTCAGTGCGTGCAGCACATGGTTTCCTGCCTGTCTCTGGGAGTCAGTGCGTGGAGCACATGGTTTCCTGCCTGTCTCTGGCTGTCAGTGCGTGGAGCACATGGTTTCCTGCCTGTCTCTGGGAGTCAGTGCGTGGAGCACATGGTTTCCTGCCTGTCTCTGGGAGTCAGTGCGTGGAGCACATGGTTTCCTGCCTGTCTCTGGGAGTCAGTGCGTGGAGCACATGGTTTCCTGCCTGTCTCTGGGAGTCAGTGCGTGGAGCACATGGTTTCCTGCCTGTCTCTGGGAGTCAGTGCGTGGAGCACATGGTTTCCTGCCTGTCTCTGGGAGTCAGTGCGTGGAGCACATGGTTTCCTGCCTGTCTCTGGGAGTCAGTGCGTGGAGCACATGGTTTCCTGCCTGTCTCTGGGAGTCAGTGCGTGGAGCACATGGTTTCCTGCCTGTCTCTGGCTGTCAGTGCGTGGAGCACATGGTTTCCTGCCTGTCTCTGGGAGTCAGTGCGTGGAGCACATGGTTTCCTGCCTGTCTCTGGGAGTCAGTGCGTGGAGCACATGGTTTCCTGCCTGTCTCTGGCTGTCAGTGCGTGGAGCACATGGTTTCCTGCCTGTCTCTGGGAGTCAGTGCGTGGAGCACATGGTTTCCTGCCTGTCTCTGGGAGTCAGTGCGTGGAGCACATGGTTTCCTGCCTGTCTCTGGGAGTCAGTGCGTGGAGCACATGGTTTCCTGCCTGTCTCTGGGAGTCAGTGCGTGGAGCACATGGTTTCCTGCCTGTCTCTGGGACTTTTACCTAACAGGGAGTCTCTCCGGCGGTGCAGCCCAAGAAAGAGTGAGGCTGATGTGGTATCCATACCGCTGACCACTCGGATGATCTACTTGGACCTCTGGCACTGACGGTGTTATCACTACATGCTCTTAACTCAACCTTTGTGAGTGAGCCTATTCCCCTTATATGTGAAACAGTATCACGCTATGGGCCGTGCGCTTTCTTCCTTTTCATTATATATATATATATGTATATGTATATGTATATGTATGTGTATGTGTGTGTGTGTGTGTGTGTGTGTGTGTGTGTGTGTGTGTGTGTGTGTGTGTGTGTGTGTGTGTGTGTGTGTGTGTATGTGCGTGTGTGTGTGTGTGCGTGTGTGTGTGTGTGTATGTGTATGTGCGTGTGTGTGTATGTATATATATGCAAATACAACTGTATGCTCATCTGCATGTCTTAGGCAGGTCTGCAACCCCGCCTTTCACCATTATCACCCAGCACACAGCACTTCCACTGCAGCAAGGGATTCTGGGAAATGACATGCAAATGAGCACGCAGTGCCAATTTTTGCTTCAAAAAACATTTTTAACATGGTTCCCTATAGGCTTAAGCTTGCTGCATGGTCACTAAGACACATAAAGAAGCTATGGGATAGGGTATACCATAATACTGAGTTAAGTTATGGTGAGTATATATATATATATATACACACCCATACATATACATATATACACACACAATTTACCAGATTGTGGTCAAGAAAGAAACAGCACACAAGGGATAACTTCATGTTATATTGCAGATGTAGACACTCAGAACGCCGACGTTTCAATCCCACAAACGGAACCTTCCTCAGGGCAGCGCTGTGTCTTTCTGCTGGACCACAATCTGCTCAATTCTATACACTATTTTTCATGGAACTAGCATCTTGCAGTATCAGCGTGTGCTAGTTGTCAGACAAATTTTTTATATATATATATAGAGAGAGAGAGAGAGAGAGAGAGAGAGAGAGAGAGAGAGAGAGAGAGAGAGAGAGAGAGAGAGAGAGAGAGAGAGAGAGAGAGAGAGCTATTTTTCAGCTCTAGTTTAGATTCTCTGCTATTCTTGAGATTAATGTTGATTGATTTATTTTCCCCCCACAGTTTTCTTCTTTCTATCTTCGCGGGGGACGTGTGTATATCGTGCTCATACATACGCGCATGCGCGCACTCACGCAGATACTCACTGGGCAGCAGGTCACAGCTCAGGTGTCTGTTCAGCTTGTCTTCTAGTTTTAGCAACAATGTCAACTGCGGAGAAATGGGAAACAATCCGTCGGATGCGAGAGAGACGGTCTATAGCAGGGGTGGGCAACCTATTTTTCAATGTAGCCACAGGTGTGGCGAATTAGAAGTCAAAATAGCCACACCATGCAAAAATTTAGTTATTTTGTTGCGCATGCAAAATTTTAAAACAACACAGTGTGTGTGTGTGTGTGTGTGTGTGTGTGTGTGTGTGTGTATATATATATATATATATATATACACACACACACACACACACACACACACACACACCAACATACCTGAGCCAGAAGGGGAGACAGGACAGACGGAACCAGCGCTACCAAAAATCAGCTGAGTGGAGGAGGGGGAGGGGGGGAAGTTTACCAGAGCAAGCAAGGAGGGGAGACAGGACAGAGGGAACGAGCGCTCCCAAAATCAGCGCTCCCAAACTCAGCTGAGTTGAGGAGGGGGAGGGGGGGAAGTTTACCAGAGCAAACAAGGAGGGGAGACAGGACAGAGGGAACGAGCGCACCCAAAATCAGCTGAGTGGAGGAGGGAGGGGCTGTTTAGCAGAGCGAGCAAGGAGGGGAGACAGGACAGAGGGAACCAACAAATTGTTCAGTCAGGGAAACGGAGCAGCTCCCCCCCCCCCCCCGCCCCCCGGATGCAGCGCCGTGAAGGTGAGACCGGCAGATTGACAGCGGAGTGCTTCTCCGCATGGGGTCTGCATAGCTAAGCAGAGCAGGAAACAGAACAGAGTTCTTGGAGGGGGAATGTAGGGCTAGACTAGATCAGTATTAAATTCGCCACACTTAGCCTGCCAATTCGCCACATGTGGCGAATGGTGATAGGGTTGCCCAGCTCGGGTCTATAGGCTCCTCATGGGAAGGAGACGTCTATCGGCTCCCCATGGGAAGGAGACGTCTATAGGCTCCTCGTGTGAAGGAGACGTCTATAGGCTCCTCGTGGGAAGGAGACGTCTATAGGCTCCTCGTGGGAAGGAGACGGTCTATAGGCTCCTCGTGGGAAGGAGACGGTCTATAGGCTCCTCATGGGAAGGACACATCTATAGGCTCCGCATGGGAAGGAGACGTCTATCGGCTCCTCATGGGCAGGAGACGTCTATAGGCTCCTCATGGGAAGGAGACGGTCACCTTGCATTGGACAGGACAGAAGAGGTCTTCTGTTCATGTAACTGTCTTCCGTCTGTCCCGGAGTCCCATGGAATGGGAGGGGAGAGGGGGGGGGTACACATTGTGTTATAGGTCTCCGTGTCATTATGTCCCCTTCTGCGAGTTACACAATCCGCTGGCCTGAGCTCGCAGCTGCAGTATCCGATATGAAGGTGCTTACGTGATGCTTGGCGCCCTCATCCACAGACTCGATGTTACACTGCATGAGAACCACCTAAAATACAAAGAGCGCGAGTCACAGGAGCAGCATAACCCAGAGCCCGAGTCACAGGAGCAGCATAACCCAGAGCCCGAGTCACAGGAGCAGCATAACCCAGAGCCAGAGTCACAGGAGCAGCATAACCCAGAGCCCGAGTCACAGGAGCAGCATAACCCAGAGCCAGAGTCACAGGAGCAGCATAACCCAGAGCCCGAGTCACAGGAGCAGCATAACCCAGAGCCCGAGTCACAGGAGCAGCATAACCCAGAGCCAGAGTCACAGGAGCAGCATAACCCAGAGCCCGAGTCACAGGAGCAGCATAACCCAGAGCCCGAGTCACAGGAGCAGCATAACCCAGAGCCCGAGTCACAGGAGCAGCATAACCCAGAGCCAGAGTCACAGGAGCAGCATAACCCAGAGCCAGAGTCACAGGAGCAGCATAACCCAGAGCCCGAGTCACAGGAGCAGCATAACCCAGAGCCAGAGTCACAGGAGCAGCATAACCCAGAGCCCGAGTCACAGGAGCAGCATAACCCAGAGCCCGAGTCACAGGAGCAGCATAACCCAGAGCCCGAGTCACAGGAGCAGCATAACCCAGAGACAGAGCCCGAGTCACAGGAGCAGCATAACCCAGAGCCAGTCACAGGAGCAGCATAACCCAGAGCCCGAGTCACAGGAGCAGCATAACCCAGAGCCCGAGTCACAGGAGCAGCATAACCCAGAGCTGTCCCAACACACAGGCATATACAGTACAGCCATGTCACGACAGCAGCTCACCCCGTCCCACATACACACGTACAGGGCACTGTCCCAACACACAGGCATATACAGTACAGCCATGTCACGACAGCAGCTCGCCCCGTCCCACATACACACGCACAGGGCACTGTCCCAACACACAGGCATATACAGTACAGCCATGTCACGACAGCAGCTCACCCCGTCCCACATACACACGCACAGGCCACTGTCCCAACACACAGGCATATACAGTACAGCCATGTCACGACAGCAGCTCACCCCGTCCCACATATACACGTACAGGGCACTGTCCCAACACACAGGCATATACAGTACAGCCATGTCACGACAGCAGCTCACCCCGTCCCACATATACACGTACAGGGCACTGTCCCAACACACAGGCATATACAGTACAGCCATGTCACGACAGAAGCTCACCCCGTCCCACATATACACGTACAGGCCACTGTCCCAACACACAGGCATATACAGTACAGCCATGTCACGACAGCAGCTCACCCCGTCCCACATACACACGTACAGGGTACTGTCCCGACCCGCACAGGCATATACAGTACAGCCATGTCACGACAGCAGCTCGCCCCGTCCCACATACACACGCACAGGGCACTGTCCCAACACACAGGCATATACAGTACAGCCATGTCACGACAGCAGCTCACCCCGTCTCACATACACACGCACACAGGGCACTGTCCCAACACACCGGCATATACAGTACAGCCATGTCACGACAGCAGCTCACCCCGTCCCACATACACACGTACAGGGCACTGTCCCAACACACAGGCATATACAGTACAGCCATGTCACGACAGCAGCTCACCCCGTCCCATATACACACGCACACAGGGCACTGTCCCAACACACAGGCATATACAGTACAGCCATGTCACGACAGCAGCTCGCCCCGTCCCACATACACACGCACACAGGGCACTGTCCCAACACACCGGCATATACAGTACAGCCATGTCACGACAGCAGCTTGCCCCGTCCCACATACACACGTACAGGCCACTGTCCCAACACACAGGCATATACAGTACAGCCATGTCACGACAGCAGCTCGCCCCTTCCCATACACACGTACAGGCCACTGTCCCAACACACAGGCATATATAGTACAGCCATGTCACGACAGCAGCTCGCCCCGTCCCATATATACACACACACAGGCCACTGTCCCAACACACAGGCATATATAGTACAGCCATGTCACGACAGCAGCTCACCCCGTCCCACATACACACGCACAGGGCACTGTCCCAACACACAGGCATATACAGTACAGCCATGTCACGACAGCAGCTCACCCCGTCCCACATACACACGCACAGGCCACTGTCCCAACACACAGGCATATATAGTACAGCCATGTCACGACAGCAGCTCACCCCGTCCCACATACAAACGCACAGGGCACTGTCCCAACACACAGGCATATACAGTACAGCCATGTCACGACAGCAGCTCGCCCCGTCCCATATACACACGCACACAGGGCACTGTCCCAACACACAGGCATATACAGTACAGCCATGTCACGACAGCAGCTCACCCCGTCCCTTATACACACGCACACAGGGCACTGTCCCAACACACCAGCATATACAGTACAGCCATGTCACGACAGCAGCTCACCCCGTCCCACATACACACGTACAGGCCACTGTCCCAACACACAGGCATATACAGTACAGCCATGTCACGACAGCAGCTCACCCCGTCCCATATACACACGCACACAGGGCACTGTCCCAACACACCGGCATATACAGTACAGCCATGTCACGACAGCAGCTCACCCCGTCCCACATACACACGTACAGGCCACTGTCCCAACACACAGGCATATATAGTACAGCCATGTCACGACAGCAGCTCACCCCGTCCCATATACACACGCACACAGGGCACTGTCCCAACACACCGGCATATACAGTACAGCCATGTCACGACAGCAGCTCGCCCCGTCCCACATACACACGCACAGGCCACTGTCCCAACACACAGGCATATATAGTACAGCCATGTCACGACAGCAGCTCGCCCCGTCCCATATACACACGCACAGGGCACTGTCCCAACACACAGGCATATACAGTACAGCCATGTCACGACAGCAGCTCACCCCGTCCCATATACACACATACAGGCCACTGTCCCAACACACCGGCATATACAGTACAGCCATGTCACGACAGCAGCTCGCCCCGTCCCATATACACACGCACACAGGGCACTGTCCCAACACACAGGCATATACAGTACAGCCATGTCACGACAGCAGCTCGCCCCGTCCCATATACACACGCACAGGGCACTGTCCCAACACACCGGCATATATAGTACAGCCATGTCACGACAGAAGCTCACCCCGTCCCATATACACACATACAGGCCACTGTCCCAACACACCGGCATATACAGTACAGCCATGTCACGACAGCAGCTCGCCCCGTCCCATAAACAAACACAGGGCACTGTCCCAACACACAGGCATATACAGTACAGCCATGTCACGACAGCAGCTCGCCCCGTCCCATATACACACGCACAGGGCACTGTCCCAACACACCGGCATATATAGTACAGCCATGTCACGACAGCAGCTCACCCCGTCCCACATACACACGCACACAGGGCACTGTCCCAACACACAGGCATATATAGTACAGCCATGTCACGACAGCAGCTCACCCCGTCCCATATACACACGTACCAGCCACTGTCCCAACACACCGGCATATACAGTACAGCCATGTCACGACAGCAGCTCACCCCGTCCCATATACACACGCACAGGACACTGTCCCAACACACAGGCATATACAGTACAGCCATGTCACGACAGCAGCTCGCCCCTTCCCATATACACGTACAGGCCACTGTCCCAACACACAGGCATATACAGTACAGCCATGTCACGACAGCAGCTCGCCCCGTCCCATATATACACACACACAGGGCACTGTCCCAACACACAGGCATATACAGTACAGCCATGTCACGACAGCAGCTCACCCCGTCCCATATACACACATACAGGCCACTGTCCCAACACACCGGCATATACAGTACAGCCATGTCACGACAGCAGCTCACCCCGTCCCATATACACACGCACAGGGCACTGTCCCAACACACCGGCATATACAGTACAGCCATGTCACGACAGCAGCTCACCCCGTCCCATATACACACGCACAGGGCACTGTCCCAACACACCGGCATATACAGTACAGCCATGTCACGACAGCTGCTCACCCCGTCCCACATACACACGCACACAGGGCACTGTCCCAACACACAGGCATATACAGTACAGCCATGTCACGACAGCAGCTCGCCCCGTCCCATATACACACGCACACAGGGCACTGTCCCAACACACAGGCATATACAGTACAGCCATGTCACGACAGCAGCTCACCCCGTCCCATATACACACGCACAGGCCACTGTCCCAACACACCGGCATATACAGTACAGCCATGTCACGACAGCAGCTCGCCCCGTCCCACATACACACGCACAGGCCACTGTCCCAACACACAGGCATATACAGTACAGCCATGTCACGACAGCAGCTCACCCCGTCCCACATACACACGCACAGGCCACTGTCCCAACACACAGGCATATACAGTACAGCCATGTCACGACAGCAGCTCGCCCCTTCCCATATACACGTACAGGCCACTGTCCCAACACACAGGCATATACAGTACAGCCATGTCACGACAGCCGCTCGCCCCGTCCCATATATACACACACACAGGGCACTGTCCCAACACACAGGCATATACAGTACAGCCATGTCACGACAGCAGCTCACCCCGTCCCATATACACGTACAGGGCACTGCCCCAACACACAGGCATATATAGTACAGCCATGTCACGACAGCAGCTCACCCCGTCCCATATACACACGCACACAGGGCACTGTCCCAACACACAGGCATATACAGTACAGCCATGTCACGACAGCAGCTCGCCCCGTCCCATATACACACGCACACAGGGCACTGTCCCAACACACAGGCATATACAGTACAGCCATGTCACGACAGCAGCTCGCCCCGTCCCATATACACACGCACAGGGCACTGTCCCAACACACCGGCATATACAGTACAGCCATGTCACGACAGCAGCTCACCCCGTCCCACATACACACGTACCAGCCACTGTCCCAACACACAGGCATATACAGTACAGCCATGTCACGACAGCAGCTCGCCCCGTCCCATATACACACGCACACAGGGCACTGTCCCAACACACAGGCATATACAGTACAGCCATGTCACGACAGCAGCTCACCCCGTCCCATATACACACGTACCAGCCACTGTCCCAACACACAGGCATATACAGTACAGCCATGTCACGACAGCAGCTCACCCCGTCCCATATACACACGTACCAGCCACTGTCCCAACACACAGGCATATACAGTACAGCCATGTCACGACAGCAGCTCGCCCCGTCCCATATACACACGCACACAGGGCACTGTCCCAACACACAGGCATATACAGTACAGCCATGTCACGACAGCAGCTCACCCCGTCCCATATACACACGTACCAGCCACTGTCCCAACACACAGGCATATACAGTACAGCCATGTCACGACAGCAGCTCACCCCGTCCCATATACACACGTACCAGCCACTGTCCCAACACACAGGCATATACAGTACAGCCATGTCACGACAGCAGCTCGCCCCGTCCCATATACACACGCACACAGGGCACTGTCCCAACACACAGGCATATACAGTACAGCCATGTCACGACAGCAGCTCACCCCGTCCCATATACACACGCACATGCACACAGGTCACTTACAGACTTGCAATGTTAGGCGCTCACGCACACGGCTAAAGGTTACACACCTTGCGTGTCTCTACCTCGGCAGGCTCTGGGGTGGGGGACTTCTCTGACGGAGGGACCACGGGGGACTTCACCACCTCCTGCTGAGGCTGATGAGGCCTAGGTACCCCAAACGCTGTCAGGGGGTAGATACCGTTCCTGTGGGGAGACGTGTTGGTGTAGCAGGTGACGGTGGTTATAGGTTGTTAGTAATACATACTAATCAAATCCCTTCTCAGTGCAAGACCCCCGAAACACGCCAGGCTGCAGCCCCCCCTCACTGCGAGACCCCCGATACACGCCGGGCTGCAGCCCCCCTCACTGCGAGACCACCAATACACGCCGGGCTGCAGCCCCCCTCACTGCGAGACCACCAATACGCGCTGGGCTGCAGCCCCCCCCCGCTGCGAGACCCCCGATACACGCTGGGCTGCAGCCCCCCTCACTGCGAGACCCCCGATACACGCCGGGCTGCAGCCCCCCCCCCCCCCCCGCTGCGAGACCCCCGATACACGCTGGGCTGCATCCCCCCTCACTGCGAGACCACCAATATGCGCTGGGCTGCAGCCCCCCCCCCCCCCGCTGCGAGACCCCCGATACACGCTGGGCTGCACCCCCCTCACTGCGAGACCCCCGATACACGCCGGGCTGCAGCCCCCCCCCCCGCTGCGAGACCCCCGATACGCGCTGGGCTGCAGCCCCCCTCACTGCGAGACCACCAATACGCGCTGGGCTGCAGCCCCCCCCCCCCCGCTGCGAGACCCCCGATACACGCCAGGCTGCAGCCCCCCTCACTGCGAGACCACCAATACGCGCTGGGCTGCAGCCCCCCCCCCCCCGCTGCGAGACCCCCGATACACGCCGGGCTGCAGCCCCCCCCCCCTCACTGCGAGACCCCCGATACACGCCGGGCTGCAGCCCCCCCCCCCTCACTGCGAGACCACCAATACGCGCTGGGCTGCAGCCCCCCCCCCCCCCGTTGCGAGACCCCCGATACACGCCGGGCTGCAGCCCCCCTCACTGCGAGACCACCAATACGAGCTGGGCTGCAGCCCCCCTCACTGCGAGACCACCAATACGCGCTGGGCTGCAGCCCCCCCCCGCTGCGAGACCCCCGATACACGCCGGGCTGCAGCCCCCCTCACTGCGAGACCACCAATACGCGCTGGGCTGCAGCCCCCCCCCCCGCTGCGAGACCCCCGATACACGCCGGGCTGCAGCCCCCCTCACTGCGAGACCCCCGATACACGCCGGGCTGCAGCCCCCCTCACTGCGAGACCACCAATACGTGCTGGGCTGCAGCCCCCCCCCCGCTGCGAGACCCCCGATACACGCCGGGCTGCAGCCCCCCTCACTGCGAGAGCCCCGATACACGCCGGGCTGCAGCCCCCCTCACTGCGAGACCCCCGATACACGCCGGTCTGCAGCCCCCCTCACTGCGAGACCACCAATACGTGCTGGGCTGCAGCCCCCCCCCCCGCTGCGAGACCCCCGATACACGCCGGGCTGCAGCCCCCCTCACTGCGAGAGCCCCGATACACGCCGGGCTGCAGCCCCCCTCACTGCGAGACCCCCGATACACGCCGGGCTGTCACGGGAGACGAGGGTTATTAACACCTTTTATACCGGGATCATTTGATTGAACAAGACACAGCAGTAACATAAATTGTAATTTATTCCAGCATTTGACATACACACAAAGTAACACAATTTACACTGGTAACACACTTACTGGGAACGGGGCTAACGATATAATTCTTCCTTAAAACGAAATTGTCACAAACGACCTCTGTGGGAGCCCTTCCCAATGCCCGGGAGGTACTCATGAAAGTCCTGGAACGCAATTCGGCGCAATCCCTGCCGCGACCGCTACGCCCTCAAAAGCGGGACTGAGAACATTTCTTCAGTCAAAATCTCTGAAGCCGGCTCGCGTCTATTCCTTACAGAGCGTCTTTGTATTTGCCGCTTGGAATCTGAGGTCCTGATTGGCTGCAAGGTTTCTTATAGGTTTTAGCGTCCCATTCAGAAACCTCTACAACCAATCAGCGTGCGGGAATTCTCCTGCCAGCCTATCATCGATTTACTGAAGCCGGGTGGGCACCGACTTGGATTCTGCTAAAGGGGCATGCGCCAACCTGGCACGTCTGCCTCTTAGCATATCGAGCCCACCCGCTGTCCAGGCTCCGCAGAGTCTGGGGCAGGGCAAATGGTTCCCAGATAGCCCTTTGTTAGCCCAGGATGGTACTCAGGTATAACTACAGTACTCCTCCTGTTCTAACACCCTGGCATCCCTGAGACTTTAAACTCCGGGTCCCGGGCAGACTCAGTGGCGCCAGGCTTGGTAGCCACCTGGTCTCTCGGACCCCGGACTTGGAATCCCACAGTCACAGATACAATGTTACAAGCATTCACACTTATTAAATACAACCTTTAATAAAATTCTCTCTGCTTATGTGTCTTTGTGTTTTAATGGGGTTAAGACTTCTGGTCTGGTGTCAGGGATAAAATAAGAATATATGTTCCCTATTCCTACCATCCTTATCCCTGGCACACTGCGCACCCCTGACTTTACGGTACCCACACAATAAAAACCCTCACAGCTTTCCAACATAGCTGGAGCACCCCCTGAACCCCAATACCAGGTTCAGGGTGACTGGACATCCCACCTTATACTAGGGACCCCAGGACTGTTCTGGGGATACCTTGTTCCCCCATGCCCTCTTTACTTTTCCAGTTTGTGCTGAAGCAGGGAACCCTGGCGGTAAGCCGCAAGAACGGTTCCAGGGTAGGATTTTGCCGGAGCATTGTGCTTTAATGTGCCCCAGAATTTCACCTGATTCCCAGGTACATCTTTGGGGTGCCCCAAAATTCAGAAACCCCAATCCATACTGTTGCAACAATCTGATTGAAGTTTCTCCGCAAAACCCCCCCTCAAACGCACAGCCTCGCGAGCTCCGCAGCCCAGCACCCCTGGAAAGGCAAAACCACAGAAATACTGAATTGTTGCATCATTTATACACAGTCGCAGTGATACATACACGACAGTTGGGTCCAAGAGCTGACACTCTAGGAGGACATGACACAGTATGATTGAGCCACTAATTGTGCCAGCTGTGCTGAAATAGGGATATCCTGAAAACCTGGCCTGTTTGCAGCCCTCGAGGACTGGAGTTTGACATGCATGCGCCAGGACCGTTACCCACGGATCAGGGTAACCAAGCGGACTTAACCTTTATTATTCAGCCTGGTTACCCCCTCACCGTCACAACCCCCAATACACGTCAGGCTGCAGTCCCCCTCCCTGCGAGACCCCCAATATACGCCGGGCTGCAGTCCCCCTCCCTGCGAGACCCCCAATATACGCCGGGCTGCAGTCCTCCTCACTGCGAGACCCCCAATATACGCCGGGCTGCAGTCCTCCTCACTGCGAGACCCCCAATATATGCCGGGCTGCAGTCCCCCTCCCTGCGAGACCCCCAATATACGCCGGGCTGCAGTCCCCCTCCCTGTGAGACCCCCGATACACACCGGGCTGCAGTCCCCCTCCCTGCGAGACCCCCAATATACGCCGGGCTGCAGTCCTCCTCACTGCGAGACCCCCAATATACGTCAGGCTGCGGTCCCCCTCCCTGCGAGACCCCCAATACACATCAGGCTGCAGTCCCCCTCCCTGCGAGACCCCCAATATACGCCGGGCTGCAGTCCTCCTCACTGCGAGACCCCCAATATACATCAGGCTGCGGTCCCCCTCCCTGCGAGACCCCCAATACACATCAGGCTGCAGTCCCCCTCCCTGCGAGACCCCCAATATACGTCAGGCTGCGGTCCCCCTCCCTGCGAGACCCCCAATACACATCAGGCTGCAGTCCCCCTCCCTGCGAGACCCCCAATATACGCCGGGCTGCAGTCCCCCTCCCTGCGAGACCCCCGATATACGCCGGGCTGCAGTCCCCCTCCCTGCGAGACCCCCAATATACGCCGGGCTGCAGTCCCCCTCCCTGCGAGACCCCCAATATACGCCGGGCTGCAGTCCCCCTCCCTGCGAGACCCCCAATACACGTCAGGCTGCAGTCCCCCTCCCTGCGAGACCCCCAATATACGCCGGGCTGCAGTCCTCCTCACTGCGAGACCCCCAATATACGCCGGGCTGCAGTCCCCCTCCCTGCGAGACCCCCAATATACGCCGAGCTGCGGTCCTCCTCCCTGCGAGACCCCCAATATACGTCAGGCTGCGGTCCCCCTCCCTGCGAGACCCCCAATATACGCCGGGCTGCAGTCCCCCTCCCTGCGAGACCCCCAATATACGCCGAGCTGCGGTCCTCCTCCCTGCGAGACCCCCAATATACGTCAGGCTGCGGTCCCCCTCCCTGCGAGACCCCCAATATACGCCGGGCTGCAGTCCTCCTCACTGCGAGACCCCCAATATACATCAGGCTGCAGTCCCCCTCCCTGCGAGACCCCCAATATACATCAGGCTGCGGTCCCCCTCCCTGCGAGACCCCCAATACACATGAGGCTGCAGTCCCCCTCCCTGCGAGACCCCCAATATACGTCAGGCTGCAGTCCCCCTCCCTGCGAGACCCCCAATACACATCAGGCTGCAGTCCCCCTCCCTGCGAGACCCCCAATACACATCAGGCTGCAGTCCCCCTCCCTGCGAGACCCCCAATATACGCCGGGCTGCAGTCCTCCTCACTGCGAGACCCCCAATATACGTCAGGCTGCGGTCCTCCTCACTGCGAGACCCCCAATATACATCAGGCTGCGGTCCCCCTCCCTGCGAGACCCCCAATACACATCAGGCTGCAGTCCCCCTCCCTGCGAGACCCCCAATATACGTCAGGCTGCGGTCCCCCTCCCTGCGAGACCCCCAATACACATCAGGCTGCAGTCCCCCTCCCTGCGAGACCCCCGATATACGCCGGGCTGCAGTCCCCCTCCCTGCGAGACCCCCAATATACGCCGGGCTGCAGTCCCCCTCCCTGCGAGACCCCCAATATACGCCGGGCTGCAGTCCCCCTCCCTGCGAGACCCCCGATATACGCCGGGCTGCAGTCCCCCTCCCTGCGAGACCCCCAATATACGCCGGGCTGCAGTCCCCCTCCCTGCGAGACCCCCAATATACGCCGGGCTGCAGTCCTCCTCACTGCGAGACCCCCAATATACGCCGGGCTGCAGTCCCCCTCCCTGCGAGACCCCCAATACACGTCAGGCTGCAGTCCCCCTCCCTGCGAGACCCCCAATACACGTCAGGCTGCAGTCCCCCTCCCTGCGAGACCCCCAATATACGCCGGGCTGCAGTCCCCCTCCCTGCGAGACCCCCAATATACGTCAGGCTGCAGTCCCCCTCCCTGCGAGACCCCCAATATACGCCGAGCTGCGGTCCTCCTCCCTGCGAGACCCCCAATATACGCCGGGCTGCAGCCCCCCTCCCTGCGAGACCCCCAATATACGTCAGGCTGCAGTCCCCCTCCCTGCGAGACCCCCAATATACGCCGGGCTGCAGTCCCCCTCACTGCGAGACCCCCGATACACACCGGGCTGCAGTCCCCCTCCCTGCGAGACCCCCAATATACGCCGAGCTGCGGTCCTCCTCCCTGCGAGACCCCCAATATACGTCAGGCTGCGGTCCCCCTCCCTGCGAGACCCCCAATATACGCCGGGCTGCAGTCCCCCTCCCTGCGAGACCCCCAATACACATCAGGCTGCAGTCCCCCTCCCTGCGAGACCCCCAATATACGCCGAGCTGCGGTCCTCCTCCCTGCGAGACCCCCAATATACGTCAGGCTGCGGTCCCCCTCCCTGCGAGACCCCCAATATACGTCAGGCTGCGGTCCCCCTCCCTGCGAGACCCCCAATACACGTCAGGCTGCAGTCCCCCTCACTGCGAGACCCCCAATATACATCAGGCTGCAGTCCCCCTCACTGCGAGACCCCCAATATACGCCGGGCTGCAGTCCCCCTCCCTGCGAGACCCCCAATATACGCCGGGCTGCAGTCCCCCTCCCTGCGAGACCCCCAATACACATCAGGCTGCAGTCCCCCTCCCTGCGAGACCCCCAATATACGCCGGGCTGCAGTCCCCCTCCCTGCGAGACCCCCAATATACGCCGGGCTGCAGTCCCCCTCCCTGCGAGACCCCCGATATACGCCGGGCTGCAGTCCCCCTCCCTGCGAGACCCCCGATATACGCCGGGCTGCAGTCCCCCTCCCTGCGAGACCCCCAATATACGCCGGGCTGCAGTCCCCCTCCCTGCGAGACCCCCGATATACGCCGGGCTGCAGTCCCCCTCCCTGCGAGATCCCCAATATACGCCGGGCTGCAGTCCTCCTCACTGCGAGACCCCCAATATACGCCGGGCTGCAGTCCCCCTCCCTGCGAGACCCCCAATACACGTCAGGCTGCAGTCCCCCTCCCTGCGAGACCCCCAATACACGTCAGGCTGCAGTCCCCCTCCCTGCGAGACCCCCAATATACGCCGGGCTGCAGTCCCCCTCCCTGCGAGACCCCCAATATACGTCAGGCTGCAGTCCCCCTCCCTGCGAGACCCCCAATATACGCCGGGCTGCAGTCCCCCTCCCTGCGAGACCCCCAATATACGCCGAGCTGCAGTCCTCCTCCCTGCGAGACCCCCAATATACGCCGGGCTGCAGCCCCCCTCCCTGCGAGACCCCCAATATACGTCAGGCTGCAGTCCCCCTCCCTGCGAGACCCCCAATATACGCCGGGCTGCAGTCCTCCTCACTGCGAGACCCCCAATACACGTCAGGCTGCAGTCCCCCTCACTGCGAGACCCCCAATATACGCCGGGCTGCAGTCCCCCTCACTGCGAGACCCCCGATACACACCGGGCTGCAGTCCCCCTCCCTGCGAGACCCCCAATATACGCCGGGCTGCAGTCCTCCTCCCTGCGAGACCCCCAATACACATCAGGCTGCAGTCCCCCTCCCTGCGAGACCCCCAATATACGTCAGGCTGCGGTCCCCCTCCCTGCGAGACCCCCAATATACGTCAGGCTGCGGTCCCCCTCCCTGCGAGACCCCCAATATACGTCAGGCTGCAGTCCCCCTCCCTGCGAGACCCCCAATATACGCCGGGCTGCAGTCCTCCTCACTGCGAGACCCCCAATACACGTCAGGCTGCAGTCCCCCTCACTGCGAGACCCCCAATATACGCCGGGCTGCAGTCCCCCTCACTGCGAGACCCCCGATACACACCGGGCTGCAGTCCCCCTCCCTGCGAGACCCCCAATATACGCCGGGCTGCAGTCCTCCTCCCTGCGAGACCCCCAATACACATCAGGCTGCAGTCCCCCTCCCTGCGAGACCCCCAATATACGTCAGGCTGCGGTCCCCCTCCCTGCGAGACCCCCAATACACATCAGGCTGCAGTCCCCCTCCCTGCGAGACCCCCAATACACATCAGGCTGCAGTCCCCCTCCCTGCGAGACCCCCAATATACGTCAGGCTGCAGTCCCCCTCCCTGCGAGACCCCCAATATACGCCGGGCTGCAGTCCCCCTCCCTGCGAGACCCCCGATATACGCCGGGCTGCAGTCCTCCTCACTGCGAGACCCCCAATATACGCCGGGCTGCAGTCCCCCTCCCTGCGAGACCCCCAATATACGCCGGGCTGCAGTCCCCCTCCCTGCGAGACCCCCAATACACGTCAGGCTGCAGTCCCCCTCCCTGCGAGACCCCCGATACACACCGGGCTGCAGTCCCCCTCACTGCGAGACCCCCAATATACGCCGGGCTGCAGTCCTCCTCACTGCGAGACCCCCAATACACGTCAGGCTGCAGTCCCCCTCACTGCGAGACCCCCAATATACGTCAGGCTGCAGTCCCCCTCACTGCGAGACCCCCAATATACGCCGGGCTGCAGTCCCCCTCACTGCGAGACCCCCGATACACACCGGGCTGCAGTCCCCCTCCCTGCGAGACCCCCAATATACGCCGAGCTGCGGTCCTCCTCCCTGCGAGACCCCCAATATACGTCAGGCTGCGGTCCCCCTCCCTGCGAGACCCCCAATATACGCCGGGCTGCAGTCCCCCTCCCTGCGAGACCCCCAATATACGCCGGGCTGCAGTCCCCCTCCCTGCGAGACCCCCAATACACGTCAGGCTGCAGTCCCCCTCACTGCGAGACCCCCAATATACGTCAGGCTGCAGTCCCCCTCCCTGCGAGACCCCCAATATACGCCGGGCTGCAGTCCCCCTCCCTGCGAGACCCCCAATATACGCCGGGCTGCAGTCCCCCTCCCTGCGAGACCCCCAATATACGCCGGGCTGCAGTCCCCCTCCCTGCGAGACCCCCAATACACGTCAGGCTGCAGTCCCCCTCCCTGCGAGACCCCCAATACACGTCAGGCTGCAGCCCCCCTCCCTGCGAGACCCCCAATACACGTCAGGCTGCAGCCCCCCTCCCTGCGAGACCCCCAATATACGTCAGGCTGCAGCCCCCCTCCCTGTGAGACCCCCAATATACGTCAGGCTGCAGCCCCCCCTCCCTGTGAGACCCCCGATACACACCGGGCTGCAGCCCCCCTCCCTGTGAGACCCCCGATACACACCGGGCTGCAGCCCCCCTCCCTGTGAGACCCCCGATACACACCGGGCTGCAGTCCCCCTCCCTGAGAGACCCCCAATACACATCAGGCTGCAGTCCCCCTCCCTGCGAGACCCCCAATATACGCCGGGCTGCAGTCCCCCTCACTGCGAGACCCCCGATATACGCCGGGCTGCAGTCCCCCTCCCTGCGAGACCCCCAATATACGCCGGGCTGCAGTCCCCCTCCCTGCGAGACCCCCAATACACGTCAGGCTGCAGTCCCCCTCACTGCGAGACCCCCAATATACGTCAGGCTGCAGTCCCCCTCACTGCGAGACCCCCAATATACGCCGGGCTGCAGTCCCCCTCACTGCGAGACCCCCAATATACGCCGGGCTGCAGTCCCCCTCCCTGCGAGACCCCCAATATACGCCGAGCTGCGGTCCTCCTCCCTGCGAGACCCCCAATATACGTCAGGCTGCGGTCCCCCTCCCTGCGAGACCCCCAATATACGCCGGGCTGCAGTCCCCCTCCCTGCGAGACCCCCAATATACGCCGGGCTGCAGTCCCCCTCCCTGCGAGACCCCCAATACACGTCAGGCTGCAGTCCCCCTCACTGCGAGACCCCCAATATACGTCAGGCTGCAGCCCCCCTCCCTGCGAGACCCCCAATATACGCCGGGCTGCAGTCCCCCTCCCTGCGAGACCCCCAATACACGTCAGGCTGCAGTCCCCCTCACTGCGAGACCCCCAATATACGTCAGGCTGCAGTCACCCTCCCTGCGAGACCCCCGATACACACCGGGCTGCGGTCCCCCTCCCTGCGAGACCCCCAATACACTTCAGGCTGCAGCCCCCCCTCCCTGCGAGACCCCCGATACACATCAGGCTGCAGCCCCCCTCCCTGCGAGACCCCCGATACACATCAGGCTGCAGACCCCCTCCCTGCGAGACCCCCGATACACATCAGGCTGCAGCCCCCCTCCCTGCGAGACCCCCGATACACGCCGGGCTGCAGCACTGCTCCCCCTCCCTGCGAGACCCCCGATACACGCCGGGCTGCAGTCCCCCTCCCTGCGAGACCCCCAATACAACATCAGGATGGAGCCCCCCCTCACTGCGAGACCCCAATACACATCAGGCTGGAGCCCCCCCTCACTGCGAGACCCCAATACACATCAGGCTGGAGCCCCCCTCCCTGTGAGACCCCCGATACACACCGGGCTGCAGCCCCCCCTCCCTGTGAGACCCCCAATACACATCAGGCTGGAGCCCCCCTCCCTGTGAGACCCCCGATACACACCGGGCTGCAGCCCCCCTCCCTATGAGACCCCCGATACACATCAGGCTCACCTCACATCTTCTAGAAACTTGTCCAGCTCCAGCGCTGGGGACTGAGAGAATCTGGGACAGAATCAGGGAGAGAGAATCAGAGAGAGAATCAGAGAGAGAGAATCAGAGAGAGAAACAGAGAGAGAATCAGAGAGAGAATCAGAGAGAGAATCAGAGAGAGAATCAGAGAGAGAATCAGAGAGAGAATCAGAGAGAGAAACAGAGAGAGAATCAGAGAGAGAATCAGAGAGAGAATCAGAGAGAGAATCAGAGAGAGAATCAGAGAGAGAAACAGAGAGAGAATCAGAGAGAGAATCAGAGAGAGAAACAGAGAGAGAAACAGAGAGAGAATCAGAGAGAGAATCAGAGAGAGAATCAGAGAGAGAAACAGAGAGAGAAACAGAGAGAGAAACAGAGAGAGAAACAGAGAGAGAATCAGAGAGAGAATCAGAGAGAGAAACAGAGAGAGAATCAGAGAGAGAATCAGAGAGAGAATCAGAGAGAGAATCAGAGAGAGAATCAGAGAGAGAATCAGAGAGAGAAACAGAGAGAGAAACAGAGAGAGAAACAGAGAGAGAATCAGAGAGAGAATCAGAGAGAGAATCAGAGAGAGAAACAGAGAGAGAATCAGAGAGAGAATCAGAGAGAGAATCAGAGAGAGAATCAGAGAGAGAATCAGAGAGAGAAACAGAGAGAGAATCAGAGAGAGAATCAGAGAGAGAAACAGAGAGAGAATCAGAGAGAGAATCAGAGAGAGAATCAGAGAGAGAAACAGAGAGAGAATCAGAGAGAGAATCAGAGAGAGAATCAGAGAGAGAAACAGAGAGAGAAACAGAGAGAGAAACAGAGAGAGAATCAGAGAGAGAATCAGAGAGAGAATCAGAGAGAGAAACAGAGAGAGAAACAGAGAGAGAAACAGAGAGAGAATCAGAGAGAGAATCAGAGAGAGAATCAGAGAGAGAATCAGAGAGAGAATCAGAGAGAGAATCAGAGAGAGAAACAGAGAGAGAAACAGAGAGAGAAACAGAGAGAGAAACAGAGAGAGAAACAGAGAGAGAAACAGAGAGAATCAGAGAATCTGGGACAGAGAATCAGAGAGAGAATCAGAGAGAGAATCAGAGAGAGAAACAGAGAGAGAAACAGAGAGAGAATCAGAGAGAGAAACAGAGAGAGAAACAGAGAGAGAAACAGAGAGAGAATCAGAGAGAGAATCAGAGAGAGAAACAGAGAGAGAATCAGAGAGAGAATCAGAGAGAGAATCAGAGAGAGAAACAGAGAGAGAATCAGAGAGAGAATCAGAGAGAGAAACAGAGAGAGAATCAGAGAGAGAATCAGAGAGAGAAACAGAGAGAGAATCAGAGAGAGAATCAGAGAGAGAAACAGAGAGAGAAACAGAGAGAGAAACAGAGAGAGAATCAGAGAGAGAATCAGAGAGAGAATCAGAGAGAGAAACAGAGAGAGAATCAGAGAGAGAATCAGAGAGAGAATCAGAGAGAGAATCAGAGAGAGAAACAGAGAGAGAAACAGAGAGAGAATCAGAGAGAGAATCAGAGAGAGAATCAGAGAGAGAATCAGAGAGAGAATCAGAGAGAGAAACAGAGAGAGAATCAGAGAGAGAATCAGAGAGAGAATCAGAGAGAGAATCAGAGAGAGAAACAGAGAGAGAATCAGAGAGAGAATCAGAGAGAGAAACAGAGAGAGAATCAGAGAGAGAATCAGAGAGAGAATCAGAGAGAGAATCAGAGAGAGAATCAGAGAGAGAAACAGAGAGAGAATCAGTTGGAGAGAGAATCTGGGACAGAGAATCAGAGAGAGAATCAGAGAGAGAATCAGAGAGAGAATCAGAGAGAGAATCAGAGAGAGAAACAGAGAGAGAATCAGAGAGAATCAGAGAGAGAATCAGAGAGAGAATGCAGAGAGAGAATCAGAGAGAGATCTGAGACGAGAATCAGAGAGAGAGAATCAGAGAGAGAATCAGAGAGAGAGAGAACAGAGAGAGAAACAGAGAGGAGAATCAGAGAGAGAATCAGAGAGAGAATCAGAGAGAGAATCAGAGAGAGAATCAGAGAGAGAATCAGAGAGAGAAACAGAGAGAGAATCAGAGAGAGAATCAGAGAGAGAATCAGAGAGAGAAACAGAGAGAGAAACAGAGAGAGAATCAGAGAGAGAATCAGAGAGAGAATCAGAGAGAGAAACAGAGAGAGAAACAGAGAGAGAAACAGAGAGAGAATCAGAGAGAGAATCAGAGAGAGAATCAGAGAGAGAATCAGAGAGAGAATCAGAGAGAGAATCAGAGAGAGAAACAGAGAGAGAAACAGAGAGAGAAACAGAGAGAGAATCAGAGAGAGAAACAGAGAGAGAAACAGAGAGAATCAGAGAATCTGGACAGAGAATCAGAGAGAGAATCAGAGAGAGAATCAGAGAGAGAATCAGAGAGAGAAACAGAGAGAGAATCAGAGAGAGAATCAGAGAGAGAATCAGAGAGAGAATCAGAGAGAGAATCAGAGAGAGAATCAGAGAGAGAAACAGAGAGAGAAACAGAGAGAGAATCAGAGAGAGAAACAGAGAGAGAATCAGAGAGAGAATCAGAGAGAGAATCAGAGAGAGAATCAGAGAGAGAATCAGAGAGAGAAACAGAGAGAGAATCAGAGAGAGAATCAGAGAGAGAATCAGAGAGAGAAACAGAGAGAGAAACAGAGAGAGAAACAGAGAGAGAAACAGAGAGAGAATCAGAGAGAGAATCAGAGAGAGAATCAGAGAGAGAAACAGAGAGAGAATCAGAGAGAGAATCAGAGAGAGAATCAGAGAGAGAATCAGAGAGAGAATCAGAGAGAGAAACAGAGAGAGAATCAGAGAGAGAATCAGAGAGAGAAACAGAGAGAGAATCAGAGAGAGAATCAGAGAGAGAATCAGAGAGAGAAACAGAGAGAGAATCAGAGAGAGAATCAGAGAGAGAATCAGAGAGAGAAACAGAGAGAGAAACAGAGAGAGAAACAGAGAGAGAATCAGAGAGAGAATCAGAGAGAGAATCAGAGAGAGAAACAGAGAGAGAAACAGAGAGAGAAACAGAGAGAGAATCAGAGAGAGAATCAGAGAGAGAATCAGAGAGAGAATCAGAGAGAGAATCAGAGAGAGAAACAGAGAGAGAAACAGAGAGAGAAACAGAGAGAGAAACAGAGAGAGAAACAGAGAGAGAAACAGAGAGAATCAGAGAATCTGGACAGAGAATCAGAGAGAGAATCAGAGAGAGAATCAGAGAGAGAAACAGAGAGAGAAACAGAGAGAGAATCAGAGAGAGAAACAGAGAGAGAAACAGAGAGAGAAACAGAGAGAGAATCAGAGAGAGAATCAGAGAGAGAAACAGAGAGAGAATCAGAGAGAGAATCAGAGAGAGAAACAGAGAGAGAATCAGAGAGAGAATCAGAGAGAGAAACAGAGAGAGAATCAGAGAGAGAATCAGAGAGAGAAACAGAGAGAGAATCAGAGAGAGAATCAGAGAGAGAAACAGAGAGAGAAACAGAGAGAGAAACAGAGAGAGAATCAGAGAGAGAATCAGAGAGAGAATCAGAGAGAGAATCAGAGAGAGAAACAGAGAGAGAATCAGAGAGAGAATCAGAGAGAGAATCAGAGAGAGAATCAGAGAGAGAAACAGAGAGAGAAACAGAGAGAGAAACAGAGAGAGAATCAGAGAGAGAATCAGAGAGAGAATCAGAGAGAGAATCAGAGAGAGAATCAGAGAGAGAATCAGAGAGAGAAACAGAGAGAGAATCAGAGAGAGAATCAGAGAGAGAAACAGAGAGAGAATCAGAGAGAGAATCAGAGAGAGAATCAGAGAGAGAATCAGAGAGAGAATCAGAGAGAGAAACAGAGAGAGAATCAGTTGGAGAGAGAATCTGGGACAGAGAATCAGAGAGAGAATCAGAGAGAGAATCAGAGAGAGAATCAGAGAGAGAATCAGAGAGAGAATCAGAGAGAGAAACAGAGAGAGAATCAGAGAGAGAATCAGAGAGAGAATCAGAGAGAGAATCAGAGAGAGAATCAGAGAGAGAATCAGAGAGAGAAACAGAGAGAGAAACAGAGAGAGAATCAGAGAGAGAATCAGAGAGAGAATCAGAGAGAGAAACAGAGAGAGAATCAGAGAGAGAATCAGAGAGAGAATCAGAGAGAGAAACAGAGAGAGAAACAGAGAGAGAATCAGAGAGAGAATCAGAGAGAGAAACAGAGAGAGAAACAGAGAGAGAAACAGAGAGAGAATCAGAGAGAGAATCAGAGAGAGAATCAGAGAGAGAATCAGAGAGAGAATCAGAGAGAGAATCAGAGAGAGAAACAGAGAGAGAAACAGAGAGAGAAACAGAGAGAGAATCAGAGAGAGAAACAGAGAGAGAAACAGAGAGAATCAGAGAATCTGGGACAGAGAATCAGAGAGAGAATCAGAGAGAGAATCAGAGAGAGAATCAGAGAGAGAATCAGAGAGAGAAACAGAGAGAGAAACAGAGAGAGAATCAGAGAGAGAATCAGAGAGAGAATCAGAGAGAGAATCAGAGAGAGAATCAGAGAGAGAATCAGAGAGAGAAACAGAGAGAGAAACAGAGAGAGAATCAGAGAGAGAAACAGAGAGAGAATCAGAGAGAGAATCAGAGAGAGAAACAGAGAGAGAAACAGAGAGAATCAGAGAATCTGGACAGAGAATCAGAGAGAGAATCAGAGAGAGAATCAGAGAGAGAAACAGAGAGAGAAACAGAGAGAGAATCAGAGAGAGAAACAGAGAGAGAATCAGAGAGAGAAACAGAGAGAGAATCAGAGAGAGAATCAGAGAGAGAATCAGAGAGAGAATCAGAGAGAGAATCAGAGAGAGAAACAGAGAGAGAAACAGAGAGAGAATCAGAGAGAGAATCAGAGAGAGAAACAGAGAGAGAATCAGAGAGAGAATCAGAGAGAGAATCAGAGAGAATCAGAGAGAGAATCAGAGAGAGAATCAGAGAGAGAAACAGAGAGAGAATCAGAGAGAGAATCAGAGAGAGAAACAGAGAGAGAATCAGAGAGAGAAACAGAGAGAGAAACAGAGAGAGAAACAGAGAGAGAATCAGAGAGAGAATCAGAGAGAGAATCAGAGAGAGAATCAGAGAGAGAATCAGAGAGAGAATCAGAGAGAGAAACAGAGAGAGAAACAGAGAGAATCAGAGAGAGAATCAGAGAGAGAATCAGAGAGAGAAACAAATAGAGAAACAAAGAGAGAAACAAAGAGAGAAACAAAGAGAGAAACAAAGAGAGAAACAAAGAGAGAATCTGGGACAGGGAATCAGAGAGAGAAACAGAGAGAGAATCAGGGAGAGAAACAGAGAGAGAAACAGAGAGAGAAACAGAGAGAGAAACAGAGAGAGAATCAGAGAGAGAATCAGAGAGAGAATCAGAGAGAGAATCAGAGAGAGAAACAGAGAGAGAAACAGAGAGAGAAACAGAGAGAGAATCAGAGAGAGAATCAGAGAGAGAATCAGAGAGAGAATCAGAGAGAGAATCAGAGAGAGAATCAGAGAGAGAATCAGAGAGAGAAACAGAGAGAGAATCAGAGAGAGAATCAGAGAGAGAATCAGAGAGAGAATCAGAGAGAGAATCAGAGAGAGAAACAGAGAGAGAAACAGAGAGAGAATCAGAGAGAGAATCAGAGAGAGAAACAGAGAGAGAAACAGAGAGAGAATCAGAGAGAGAATCAGAGAGAGAATCAGAGAGAGAATCAGAGAGAGAATCAGAGAGAGAATCAGAGAGAGAAACAGAGAGAGAAACAGAGAGAGAAACAGAGAGAGAATCAGAGAGAGAATCAGAGAGAGAATCAGAGAGAGAATCAGAGAGAGAATCAGAGAGAGAATCAGAGAGAGAAACAGAGAGAGAATCAGAGAGAGAATCAGAGAGAGAATCAGAGAGAGAATCAGAGAGAGAATCAGAGAGAGAATCAGAGAGAGAAACAGAGAGAGAATCAGAGAGAGAATCAGAGAGAGAAACAGAGAGAGAAACAGAGAGAGAATCAGAAGAGAATCAGAGAGAGAAACAGAGAGAGAAACAGAGAGAGAATCAGAGAGAGAATCAGAGAGAGAATCAGAGAGAGAATCAGAGAGAGAATCAGAGAGAGAAACAGAGAGAGAAACAGAGAGAGAAACAGAGAGAGAATCAGAGAGAGAAACAGAGAGAGAAACAGAGAGAATCAGAGAATCTGGGACAGAGAATCAGAGAGAGAATCAGAGAGAGAAACAGAGAGAGAAACAGAGAGAGAATCAGAGAGAGAATCAGAGAGAGAATCAGAGAGAGAAACAGAGAGAGAAACAGAGAGAGAATCAGAGAGAGAATCAGAGAGAGAATCAGAGAGAGAAACAGAGAGAGAAACAGAGAGAGAATCAGAGAGAGAATCAGAAAGAGAATCAGAAAGAGAATCAGAGAGAGAATCAGAGAGAGAAACAGAGAGAGAAACAGAGAGAGAATCAGAGAGAGAATCAGAGAGAGAATCAGAGAGAGAATCAGAGAGAGAAACAGAGAGAGAATCAGAGAGAGAATCAGAGAGAGAATCAGAGAGAGAATCAGAGAGAGAAACAGAGAGAGAAACAGAGAGAGAATCAGAGAGAGAATCAGAGAGAGAAACAGAGAGAGAATCAGAGAGAGAATCAGAGAGAGAATCAGAGAGAGAATCAGAGAGAGAAACAGAGAGAGAATCAGAGAGAGAATCAGAGAGAGAAACAGAGAGAGAATCAGAGAGAGAATCAGAGAGAGAATCAGAGAGAGAATCAGAGAGAGAATCAGAGAGAGAAACAGAGAGAGAATCAGTTGGAGAGAGAATCTGGGACAGAGAATCTGGGACAGAGAATCAGAGAGAGAATCAGAGAGAGAATCAGAGAGAGAAACAGAGAGAGAATCAGAGAGAGAATCAGAGAGAGAAACAGAGAGAGAATCAGAGAGAGAATCAGAGAGAGAATCAGAGAGAGAATCAGAGAGAGAATCAGAGAGAGAATCAGAGAGAGAATCAGAGAGAGAAACAGAGAGAGAAACAGAGAGAGAAACAGAGAGAGAAACAGAGAGAGAATCAGAGAGAGAATCAGAGAGAGAAACAGAGAGAGAAACAGAGAGAGAAACAGAGAGAGAATCAGAGAGAGAAACAGAGAGAATCAGAGAATCTGGACAGAGAATCAGAGAGAGAATCAGAGAGAGAATCAGAGAGAGAATCAGAGAGAGAAACAGAGAGAGAAACAGAGAGAGAATCAGAGAGAGAATCAGAGAGAGAATCAGAGAGAGAAACAGAGAGAGAAACAGAGAGAGAATCAGAGAGAGAATCAGAGAGAGAATCAGAGAGAGAATCAGAGAGAGAATCAGAGAGAGAAACAGAGAGAGAAACAGAGAGAGAATCAGAGAGAGAATCAGAGAGAGAAACAGAGAGAGAAACAGAGAGAATCAGAGAATCTGGGACAGAGAATCAGAGAGAGAATCAGAGAGAGAATCAGAGAGAGAATCAGAGAGAGAAACAGAGAATCAGAGAGAGAAACAGAGAGAGAATCAGAGAGAGAATCAGAGAGAGAATCAGAGAGAGAAACAGAGAGAGAAACAGAGAGAGAAACAGAGAGAGAAACAGAGAGAGAATCAGAGAGAGAAACAGAGAGAGAAACAGAGAGAGAATCAGAGAGAGAATCAGAGAGAGAATCAGAGAGAGAATCAGAGAGAATCAGAGAGAGAATCAGAGAGAGAATCAGAGAGAGAAACAGAGAGAGAATCAGAGAGAGAATCAGAGAGAGAAACAGAGAGAGAATCAGAGAGAGAATCAGAGAGAGAAACAGAGAGAGAATCAGAGAGAGAATCAGAGAGAGAATCAGAGAGAGAAACAGAGAGAGAAACAGAGAGAATCAGAGAGAGAATCAGAGAGAGAAACAGAGAGAGAATCAGAGAGAGAAACAGAGAGAGAAACAGAGAGAGAATCAGAGAGAGAATCAGAGAGAGAAACAGAGAGAGAATCAGAGAGAGAATCAGAGAGAGAAACAGAGAGAGAATCAGAGAGAGAAACAGAGAGAGAAACAGAGAGAATCAGAGAGAGAATCAGAGAGAGAATCAGAGAGAGAATCAGAGAGAGAACCAGAGAGAATCAGAGAGAGAATAAGAGAGAGAATCAGAGAGAGAAACAGAGAGAGAATCAGAGAGAGAAACAGAGAGAGAAACAGAGAGAGAATCAGAGAGAGAATCAGAGAGAGAATCAGAGAGAGAATCAGAGAGAGAATCAGAGAGAGAAACAGAGAGAATCAGAGAGAGAATCAGAGAGAGAATCAGAGAGAGAATCAGAGAGAGAATCAGAGAGAGAAACAGAGAGAAACAGAGAGAGAATCAGAGAGAGAATCAGAGAGAGAATCAGAGAGAGAATCAGAGAGAGAATCAGAGAGAGAATCAGAGAGAGAAACAGAGAGAGAATCAGAGAGAGAATCAGAGAGAGAATCAGAGAGAGAAACAGAGAGAGAAACAGAGAGAGAAACAGAGAGAGAAACAGAGAGAGAAACAGAGAGAATCAGAGAGAGAATCAGAGAGAATCAGAGAGAGAATCAGAGAGAGAAACAGAGAGAGAAACAGAGAGAGAAACAGAGAGAGAAACAGAGAGAGAATCAGAGAGAGAATCAGAGAGAGAATCAGAGAGAGAAACAGAGAGAGAAACAGAGAGAGAAACAGAGAGAGAATCAGAGAGAGAATCAGAGAGAGAAACAGAGAGAGAAACAGAGAGAGAATCAGAGAGAGAAACAGAGAGAATCAGAGAGAATCAGAGAGAGAATCAGAGAGAGAATCAGAGAGAGAAACAGAGAGAGAAACAGAGAGAGAAACAGAGAGAGAATCAGAGAGAGAATCAGAGAGAGAATCAGAGAGAGAAACAGAGAGAGAATCAGAGAGAGAATCAGAGAGAGAATCAGAGAGAGAATCAGAGAGAGAAACAGAGAGAGAATCAGAGAGAGAATCAGAGAGAGAATCAGAGAGAGAATCAGAGAGAGAATCAGAGAGAGAATCAGAGAGAGAAACAGAGAGAATCAGAGAGAGAATCAGAGAGAGAATCAGAGAGAGAACCAGAGAGAGAAACAGAGAGAGAAACAGAGAGAATCAGAGAGAGAATCAGAGAGAGAATCAGAGAGAGAAACAGAGAGAGAAACAGAGAGAGAATCAGAGAGAGAAACAGAGAGAGAATCAGAGAGAGAATCAGAGAGAGAAACAGAGAGAATCAGAGAGAATCAGAGAGAGAATCAGAGAGAGAATCAGAGAGAGAATCAGAGAGAGAAACAGAGAGAGAATCAGAGAGAGAATCAGAGAGAGAATCAGAGAGAGAATCAGAGAGAGAAACAGAGAGAGAAACAGAGAGAGAAACAGAGAGAGAATCAGAGAGAGAATCAGAGAGAGAATCAGAGAGAGAAACAGAGAGAGAAACAGAGAGAGAATCAGAGAGAGAATCAGAGAGAGAAACAGAGAGAGAAACAGAGAGAGAAACAGAGAGAGAAACAGAGAGAGAATCAGAGAGAAACAGAGAGAGAATCAGAGAGAGAATCAGAGAGAGAATCAGAGAGAGAAACAGAGAGAGAAACAGAGAGAGAATCAGAGAGAGAATCAGAGAGAGAATCAGAGAGAGAATCAGAGAGAGAATCAGAGAGAGAATCAGAGAGAGAAACAGAGAGAGAATCAGAGAGAGAATCAGAGAGAGAATCAGAGAGAGAAACAGAGAGAGAAACAGAGAGAGAAACAGAGAGAGAAACAGAGAGAATCAGAGAGAGAATCAGAGAGAGAATCAGAGAGAGAATCAGAGAGAGAAACAGAGAGAGAATCAGAGAGAGAATCAGAGAGAGAATCAGAGAGAATCAGAGAGAGAATCAGAGAGAGAAACAGAGAGAGAATCAGAGAGAGAATCAGAGAGAGAATCAGAGAGAGAATCAGAGAGAGAAACAGAGAGAGAAACAGAGAGAGAATCAGAGAGAGAATCAGAGAGAGAATCAGAGAGAGAAACAGAGAGAGAAACAGAGAGAGAATCAGAGAGAGAATCAGAGAGAGAATCAGAGAGAGAATCAGAGAGAGAAACAGAGAGAGAATCAGAGAGAGAATCAGAGAGAGAAACAGAGAGAGAAACAGAGAGAGAATCAGAGAGAGAATCAGAGAGAGAATCAGAGAGAGAATCAGAGAGAGAAACAGAGAGAGAAACAGAGAGAGAAACAGAGAGAGAATCAGAGAGAGAATCAGAGAGAGAATCAGAGAGAGAAACAGAGAGAGAATCAGAGAGAGAATCAGAGAGAGAATCAGAGAGAGAATCAGAGAGAATCAGAGAGAGAATCAGAGAGAGAATCAGAGAGAGAATCAGAGAGAGAAACAGAGAGAATCAGAGAGAGAATCAGAGAGAGAATACTGTGCGCGTGCGTTCTGCTGCTCCTCTGTATACTGTGCGCGTGCGTTCTGCTGCTCCCCTGCACACTGTGCGCGCGCTGCTCCCCTGCACACTGTGCGCGCGCTGCTCCCCTGCACACTGTGCGCGCGCTGCTCCCCTGCACACTGTGCGCGCGCTGCTCCCCTGCACACTGTGCGCGCGCTGCTCCCCTGCACACTGTGCGCGCGCTGCTCCCCTGCACACTGTGCGCGCGCTGCTCCCCTGCACACTGTGCGCGCGCTGCTCCCCTGCACACTGTGCGCGCGCTGCTCCCCTGCACGCGCGCTGCTCCCCTTCACTGTGCGCGCGCTGCTCCCCCGCGCACTGTGCGCGCGCTGCTCCCCCGCGCTCTGTGCGCGCGCTGCTCCCCCGCGCACTGTGCGCGCGCTGCTCCCCCGCGCACTGTGCGCGCGCTGCTCCCCCGCGCACTGTGCGCGCGCTGCTCCCCCGCGCACTGTGCGCGCGCTGCTCCCCCGCGCACTGTGCGCGCGCTGCTCCCCCGCGCACTGTGCGCGCGCTGCTCCCCCCTCTGTGCGCGCGCTGCTCCCCTGCGCACTGTGCGCGCGCTGCTCCCCCGCGCACTGTGCGCGCGCTGCTCCCCCGCGCACTGTGCGCGCGCTGCTCCCCCGCGCACTGTGCGCGCGCTGCTCCCCCGCGCACTGTGCGCGCGCTGCTCCCCCGCGCACTGTGCGCGCGCTGCTCCCCCCTCTGTGCGCGCGCTGCTCCCCCGCACTCTGTGCGCGCGCTGCTCCCCTGCGCACTGTGCTCACATCATGCGGACGCCCTCGCGGTCGCAGTGCGCGATCTCCGCCAGCACCGCGCTCATGTCCAAGTTCTTGGTCATTTCTTCTAAGGCGTTCTCTGGGATCATGTCTGCGGGAGGAGAGGCGCAGTCAGAGCGCGCACAGCGCGGGGGCGAGGGAACAGCGCGGGGGCGCGGGAACAGGGCGGGGGCCTGACCCAGCGGGGGGCGAGGGAACAGCGCGGGGGCCTGACCCGGCGGGCGAGGGAACAGGGCGGGGGCCTGACCCGGCGGGCGAGGGAACAGGGCGGGGGCCTGACCCGGCGGGGGGCGAGGGAACAGGGCGGGGGCCTGACCCGGCGGGGGGCGAGGGAACAGCGCGGGGGCCTGACCCGGCGGGGGGCGAGGGAACAGCGCGGGGGCCTGACCCAGCGGGGGGCGAGGGAACAGCGCGGGGGCCTGACCCGGCGGGCGAGGGAACAGGGCGGGGGCCTGACCCGGCGGGCGAGGGAACAGGGCGGGGGCCTGACCCGGCGGGGGGCGAGGGAACAGGGCGGGGGCCTGACCCAGCGGGGGGCGAGGGAACAGCGCGGGGGCCTGACCCGGCGGGGGGCGAGGGAACAGCGCGGGGGCCTGACCCAGCGGGGGGCGAGGGAACAGCGCGGGGGCCTGACCCGGCGGGGGGCGAGGGAACAGCGCGGGGGCCTGACCCGGCGGGGGGCGAGGGAACAGCGCGGGGGCCTGACCCGGCGGGCGGCGAGGGAACAGGGCGGGGGCCTGACCCGGCGGGGGGCGAGGGAACAGCGCGGGGGCCTGACCCGGCGGGGGGCGAGGGAACAGCGCGGGGGCCTGACCCGGCGGGCGAGGGAACAGCGCGGGGGCCTGACCCGGCGGGGGGCGAGGGAACAGCGCGGGGGCCTGACCCGGCGGGGGGCGAGGGAACAGGGCGGGGGCCTGACCCGGCGGGGGGCGAGGGAACAGCGCGGGGGCCTGACCCGGCGGGGGGCGAGGGAACAGCGCGGGGGCCTGACCCGGCGGGGGGCGAGGGAACAGCGCGGGGGCCTGACCCGGCGGGGGGCGAGGGAACAGCGCGGGGGGCTGACCCGGCGGGGGGCGAGGGAACAGCGCGGGGGCCTGACCCGGCGGGGGGCGAGGGAACAGCGCGGGGGCCTGACCCGGCGGGGGGCGAGGGAACAGCGCGGGGGCCTGACCCGGCGGGGGGCGAGGGAACAGCGCGGGGGCCTGACCCGGCGGGGGGCGAGGGAACAGCGCGGGGGCCTGACCCGGCGGGGGGCGAGGGAACAGCGCGGGGGCCTGACCCGGCGGGGGGCGAGGGAACAGCGCGGGGGCCTGACCCGGCGGGGGGCGAGGGAACAGCGCGGGGGCCTGACCCGGCGGGGGGCGAGGGAACAGCGCGGGGGCCTGACCCGGCGGGGGGCGAGGGAACAGCGCGGGGGCCTGACCCGGCGGGGGGCGAGGGAACAGCGCGGGGGCCTGACCCGGCGGGGGGCGAGGGAACAGCGCGGGGGCCTGACCCGGCGGGGGGCGAGGGAACAGGGCGGGGGCCTGACCCGGCGGGGGGCGAGGGAACAGCGCTTGCTGTTGTGTTTGCTCCCGACGCCCCGTGTGATTGGCGATGAGCAGGCAGCGGTACTCACGTTGGTGGCCCACAATGCAGTGCGCTGCTAGCAGTTTGAGCGAGGGCACCTCAAACAGGGCCTGGTTGAAGAGCAGCTCGCGGGCCGTGGGGCGTTTATGGGGGTCCGTCTCCAGGCACTTCTGTATAAACTCCTGCAGGGGCGAGGCACCCACCCAGTTATAACCTCACTGCCTGAGCGGAACTATTAGGCGTCCTCACTATGAACACGCAGAGAGGCTGCAGTGTGTGGAGATTTATGCTGCTCCCCGGGGCGTGTCACTGCGTGGAATCTCCACACACCGCAGCCTCCCCGGGGCGTGTCACTGCCTGGAATCTCCACACACCGCAGCCTCCCCGGGGCGTGTCACTGCGTGGAATCTCCACACACCGCAGCCTCCCCGGGGCGTGTCACTGCATGGAATCTCCACACACCGCAGCCTCCCCGGGGCGTGTCGCTGCGCGGAATCTCCACACACCGCAGCCTCCCCGGGGCGTGTCACTGCGTGGAATCTCCACACACCGCAGCCTCCCCGGGGCGTGTCGCTGCGTGGAATCTCCACACACCGCAGCCTCCCCGGGGCGTGTCCCTGCGTGGAATCTCCACACACCGCAGCCTCCCCGGGGCGTGTCACTGCATGGAATCTCCACACACCGCAGCCTCCCCGGGGCGTGTCACTGCGTGGAATCTCCACACACCGCAGCCTCCCCGGGGCGTGTCACTGCGTGGAATCTCCACACACCGCAGCCTCCCCGGGGCGTGTCACTGCGTGGAATCTCCACACACCGCAGCCTCCCCGGGGCGTCTCACTGCGTGGAATCTCCACACACCGCAGCCTCCCCGGGGCGTGTCACTGCATGGAATCTCCACACACCGCAGCCTCCCCGGGGCGTGTCACTGCGTGGAATCTCCACACACCGCAGCCTCCCCGGGGCGTGTCGCTGCGTGGAATCTCCACACACCGCAGCCTCCCCGGGGCGTGTCACTGCGTGGAATCTCCACACACCGCAGCCTCCCCGGGGCGTGTCGCTGCGTGGAATCTCCACACACCGCAGCCTCCCCGGGGCGTCTCACTGCATGGAATCTCCACACACCGCAGCCTCCCCGGGGCGTGTCGCTGCCTGGAATCTCCACACACCGCAGCCTCCCCGGGGCGTGTCACTGCGTGGAATCTCCACACACCGCAGCCTCCCCGGGGCGTGTCGCTGCGTGGAATCTCCACACACCGCAGCCTCCCCGGGGCGTGTCGCTGCGTGGAATCTCCACACACCGCAGCCTCCCCGGGGCGTGTCACTGCATGGAATCTCCACACACCGCAGCCTCCCCGGGGCGTGTCACTGCATGGAATCTCCACACACCGCAGCCTCCCCGGGGCGTGTCACTGCGCGGAATCTCCACACACCGCAGCCTCCCCGGGGCGTGTCACTGCATGGAATCTCCACACACCGCAGCCTCCCCGGGGCGTGTCACTGCGCGGAATCTCCACACACCGCAGCCTCCCCGGGGCGTGTCACTGCGTGGAATCTCCACACACCGCAGCCTCCCCGGGGCGTGTCACTGCGTGGAATCTCCACACACCGCAGCCTCCCCGGGGCGTGTCACTGCGTGGAATCTCCACACACCGCAGCCTCCCCGGGGCGTGTCACTGCGTGGAATCTCCACACACCGCAGCCTCCCCGGGGCGTGTCACTGCGTGGAATCTCCACACACCGCAGCCTCCCCGGGGCGTGTCACTGCGTGGAATCTCCACACACCGCAGCCTCCCCGGGGCGTGTCACTGCGTGGAATCTCCACACACCGCAGCCTCCCCGGGGCGTGTCACTGCGTGGAATCTCCACACACCGCAGCCTCCCCGGGGCGTGTCACTGCGTGGAATCTCCACACACCGCAGCCTCCCCGGGGCGTGTCGCTGCGCGGAATCTCCACACACCGCAGCCTCCCCGGGGCGTGTCACTGCGTGGAATCTCCACACACCGCAGCCTCCCCGGGGCGTGTCACTGCGTGGAATCTCCACACACCGCAGCCTCCCCGGGGCGTGTCACTGCGTGGAATCTCCACACACCGCAGCCTCCCCGGGGCGTGTCACTGCATGGAATCTCCACACACCGCAGCCTCCCCGGGGCGTGTCACTGCGTGGAATCTCCACACACCGCAGCCTCCCCGGGGCGTGTCACTGCGCGGAATCTCCACACACCGCAGCCTCCCCGGGGCGTGTCACTGCATGGAATCTCCACACACCGCAGCCTCCCCGGGGCGTGTCACTGCGTGGAATCTCCACACACCGCAGCCTCCCCGGGGCGTGTCACTGCGTGGAATCTCCACACACCGCAGCCTCCCCGGGGCGTGTCGCTGCGCGGAATCTCCACACACCGCAGCCTCCCCGGGGCGTCTCACTGCATGGAATCTCCACACACCGCAGCCTCCCCGGGGCGTGTCGCTGCGTGGAATCTCCACACACCGCAGCCTCCCCGGGGCGTGTCGCTGCGTGGAATCTCCACACACCGCAGCCTCCCCGGGGCGTGTCACTGCGTGGAATCTCCACACACCGCAGCCTCCCCGGGGCGTGTCACTGCATGGAATCTCCACACACCGCAGCCTCCCCGGGGCGTGTCACTGCATGGAATCTCCACACACCGCAGCCTCCCCGGGGCGTGTCACTGCGTGGAATCTCCACACACCGCAGCCTCCCCGGGGCGTGTCACTGCGTGGAATCTCCACACACCGCAGCCTCCCCGGGGCGTGTCGCTGCGTGGAATCTCCACACACCGCAGCCTCCCCGGGGCGTGTCGCTGCCTGGAATCTCCACACACCGCAGCCTCCCCGGGGCGTGTCACTGCATGGAATCTCCACACACCGCAGCCTCCCCGGGGCGTGTCACTGCGTGGAATCTCCACACACCGCAGCCTCCCCGGGGCGTGTCGCTGCGTGGAATCTCCACACACCGCAGCCTCCCCGGGGCGTGTCGCTGCGTGGAATCTCCACACACCGCAGCCTCCCCGGGGCGTCTCACTGCATGGAATCTCCACACACCGCAGCCTCCCCGGGGCGTGTCACTGCGCGGAATCTCCACACACCGCAGCCTCCCCGGGGCGTCTCACTGCATGGAATCTCCACACACCGCAGCCTCCCCGGGGCGTGTCACTGCGTGGAATCTCCACACACCGCAGCCTCCCCGGGGCGTCTCACTGCCTGGAATCTCCACACACCGCAGCCTCCCCGGGGCGTGTCGCTGCGTGGAATCTCCACACACCGCAGCCTCCCCGGGGCGTGTCACTGCGCGGAATCTCCACACACCGCAGCCTCCCCGGGGCGTGTCACTGCGTGGAATCTCCACACACCGCAGCCTCCCCGGGGCGTGTCACTGCGCGGAATCTCCACACACCGCAGCCTCCCCGGGGCGTGTCGCTGCGTGGAATCTCCACACACCGCAGCCTCCCCGGGGCGTGTCACTGCCTGGAATCTCCACACACCGCAGCCTCCCCGGGGCGTGTCGCTGCCTGGAATCTCCACACACCGCAGCCTCCCCGGGGCGTGTCACTGCGTGGAATCTCCACACACCGCAGCCTCCCCGGGGCGTGTCACTGCATGGAATCTCCACACACCGCAGCCTCCCCGGGGCGTGTCACTGCATGGAATCTCCACACACCGCAGCCTCCCCGGGGCGTGTCACTGCGCGGAATCTCCACACACCGCAGCCTCCCCGGGGCGTGTCACTGCGTGGAATCTCCACACACCGCAGCCTCCCCGGGGCGTGTCACTGCGTGGAATCTCCACACACCGCAGCCTCCCCGGGGCGTGTCGCTGCGTGGAATCTCCGCACACCGCAGCCTCCCCGGGGCGTGTCGCTGCGTGGAATCTCCACACACCGCAGCCTCCCCGGGCGTGTCACTGCATGGAATCTCCACACACCGCAGCCTCCCCGGGGCGTGTCACTGCGTGGAATCTCCACACACCGCAGCCTCCCCGGGGCGTGTCACTGCGTGGAATCTCCACACACCGCAGCCTCCCCGGGGCGTGTCACTGCGTGGAATCTCCACACACCGCAGCCTCCCCGGGGCGTGTCGCTGCGTGGAATCTCCACACACCGCAGCCTCCCCGGGGCGTGTCACTGCGTGGAATCTCCACACACCGCAGCCTCCCCGGGGCGTGTCGCTGCCTGGAATCTCCACACACCGCAGCCTCCCCGGGGCGTGTCACTGCGTGGAATCTCCACACACCGCAGCCTCCCCGGGGCGTGTCACTGCGTGGAATCTCCACACACCGCAGCCTCCCCGGGGCGTGTCACTGCGTGGAATCTCCACACACCGCAGCCTCCCCGGGGCGTGTCACTGCGTGGAATCTCCACACACCGCAGCCTCCCCGGGGCGTCTCACTGCGTGGAATCTCCACACACCGCAGCCTCCCCGGGGCGTGTCGCTGCGTGGAATCTCCACACACCGCAGCCTCCCCGGGGCGTGTCCCTGCGTGGAATCTCCACACACCGCAGCCTCCCCGGGGCGTGTCACTGCGTGGAATCTCCACACACCGCAGCCTCCCCGGGGCGTGTCACTGCCTGGAATCTCCACACACCGCAGCCTCCCCGGGGCGTGTCACTGCGTGGAATCTCCACACACCGCAGCCTCCCCGGGGCGTGTCACTGCGTGGAATCTCCACACACCGCAGCCTCCCCGGGGCGTGTCGCTGCGTGGAATCTCCACACACCGCAGCCTCCCCGGGGCGTGTCACTGCGTGGAATCTCCACACACCGCAGCCTCCCCGGGGCGTCTCACTGCATGGAATCTCCACACACCGCAGCCTCCCCGGGGCGTGTCACTGCATGGAATCTCCACACACCGCAGCCTCCCCGGGGCGTGTCACTGCGTGGAATCTCCACACACCGCAGCCTCCCCGGGGCGTGTCACTGCATGGAATCTCCACACACCGCAGCCTCCCCGGGGCGTGTCACTGCATGGAATCTCCACACACCGCAGCCTCCCCGGGGCGTGTCACTGCCTGGAATCTCCACACACCGCAGCCTCCCCGGGGCGTGTCACTGCCTGGAATCTCCACACACCGCAGCCTCCCCGGGGCGTGTCGCTGCGTGGAATCTCCACACACCGCAGCCTCCCCGGGGCGTGTCACTGCGTGGAATCTCCACACACCGCAGCCTCCCCGGGGCGTGTCACTGCGTGGAATCTCCACACACCGCAGCCTCCCCGGGGCGTGTCACTGCCTGGAATCTCCACACACCGCAGCCTCCCCGGGGCGTGTCACTGCGTGGAATCTCCACACACCGCAGCCTCCCCGGGGCGTGTCACTGCGTGGAATCTCCACACACCGCAGCCTCCCCGGGGCGTGTCACTGCGTGGAATCTCCACACACCGCAGCCTCCCCGGGGCGTGTCACTGCGTGGAATCTCCACACACCGCAGCCTCCCCGGGGCGTGTCACTGCGTGGAATCTCCACACACCGCAGCCTCCCCGGGGCGTGTCACTGCGTGGAATCTCCACACACCGCAGCCTCCCCGGGGCGTGTCACTGCGCGGAATCTCCACACACCGCAGCCTCCCCGGGGCGTGTCGCTGCGTGGAATCTCCACACACCGCAGCCTCCCCGGGGCGTGTCGCTGCCTGGAATCTCCACACACCGCAGCCTCCCCGGGGCGTGTCACTGCGTGGAATCTCCACACACCGCAGCCTCCCCGGGGCGTGTCACTGCGCGGAATCTCCACACACCGCAGCCTCCCCGGGGCGTGTCACTGCATGGAATCTCCACACACCGCAGCCTCCCCGGGGCGTGTCACTGCCTGGAATCTCCACACACCGCAGCCTCCCCGGGGCGTGTCACTGCATGGAATCTCCACACACCGCAGCCTCCCCGGGGCGTGTCACTGCCTGGAATCTCCACACACCGCAGCCTCCCCGGGGCGTCTCACTGCATGGAATCTCCACACACCGCAGCCTCCCCGGGGCGTGTCACTGCCTGGAATCTCCACACACCGCAGCCTCCCCGGGGCGTGTCACTGCGTGGAATCTCCACACACCGCAGCCTCCCCGGGGCGTGTCACTGCATGGAATCTCCACACACCGCAGCCTCCCCGGGGCGTGTCGCTGCGTGGAATCTCCACACACCGCAGCCTCCCCGGGGCGTGTCACTGCGTGGAATCTCCACACACCGCAGCCTCCCCGGGGCGTGTCACTGCGTGGAATCTCCACACACCGCAGCCTCCCCGGGGCGTGTCACTGCGCGGAATCTCCACACACCGCAGCCTCCCCGGGGCGTGTCACTGCGTGGAATCTCCACACACCGCAGCCTCCCCGGGGCGTGTCACTGCATGGAATCTCCACACACCGCAGCCTCCCCGGGGCGTGTCACTGCGCGGAATCTCCACACACCGCAGCCTCCCCGGGGCGTGTCACTGCATGGAATCTCCACACACCGCAGCCTCCCCGGGGCGTGTCACTGCATGGAATCTCCACACACCGCAGCCTCCCCGGGGCGTGTCACTGCGCGGAATCTCCACACACCGCAGCCTCCCCGGGGCGTGTCACTGCATGGAATCTCCACACACCGCAGCCTCCCCGGGGCGTGTCACTGCATGGAATCTCCACACACCGCAGCCTCCCCGAGGCGTGTCACTGCGTGGAATCTCCACACACCGCAGCCTCCCCGGGGCGTGTCACTGCGCGGAATCTCCACACACCGCAGCCTCCCCGGGGCGTGTCACTGCATGGAATCTCCACACACCGCAGCCTCCCCGAGGCGTGTCACTGCGTGGAACGCCGGGCTCACCCTCTGCAGCGGGTCCTCTAGGAACTGGATGGCGTTGTTTATGGCCTCCTGGGGAACATACGACGATTCCCCATTCCCCTGAATCTCCAGCACAGCCATCTGCGGGAGAGATGGGTCCGTCAGGAGGCTGTGTGAGGGGGAGGCTGGCACTGCAGGTAGGTGTGTGTGTGAGGGGGAGGCTGGCACTGCAGGTAGGTGTGTGTGTGTGAGGGGGAGGCTGGCACTGCAGGTAGGTGTGTGTGTGAGGGGGAGGCTGGCACTGCAGGTAGGTGTGTGTGTGTGAGGGGGAGGCTGGCACTGCAGGTAGGTGTGTGTGTGTGAGGGGGAGGCTGGCACTGCAGGTAGGTGTGTGTGTGAGGGGGAGGCTGGCACTGCAGGTAGGTGTGTGTGTGTGAGGGGGAGGCTGGCACTGCAGGTAGGTGTGTGTGTGAGGGGGAGGCTGGCACTGCAGGTAGGTGTGTGTGTGAGGGGGAGGCTGGCACTGCAGGTAGGTGTGTGTGTGAGGGGGAGGCTGGCACTGCAGGTAGGTGTGTGTGTGTGAGGGGGAGGCTGGCACTGCAGGTAGGTGTGTGTGTGAGGGGGAGGCTGGCACTGCAGGTAGGTGTGTGTGTGTGAGGGGGAGGCTGGCACTGCAGGTAGGTGTGTGTGTGTGAGGGGGAGGCTGGCACTGCAGGTAGGTGTGTGTGTGAGGGGGAGGCTGGCACTGCAGGTAGGTGTGTGTGTGTGAGGGGGAGGCTGGCACTGCAGGTAGGTGTGTGTGTGAGGGGGAGGCTGGCACTGCAGGTAGGTGTGTGTGTGAGGGGGAGGCTGGCACTGCAGGTAGGTGTGTGTGTGAGGGGGAGGCTGGCACTGCAGGTAGGTGTGTGAGGGGGAGGCTGGCACTGCAGGTAGGTGTGTGTGTGAGGGGGAGGGTGGCACTGCAGGTAGGTGTGTGAGGGGGAGGGTGGCACTGCAGGTAGGTGTGTGTGTGAGGGGGAGGCTGGCACTGCAGGTAGGTGTGTGTGAGGGGGAGGCTGGCACTGCAGGTAGGTGTGTGAGGGGGAGGCTGGCACTGCAGGTAGGTGTGTGTGTGTGAGGGGGAGGTTGGCACTGCAGGTAGGTGTGTGTGTGCGAGGGGGAGGTTGGCACTGCAGGTAGGTGTGTGTGTGAGGGGGAGGCTGGCACTGCAGGTAGGTGTGTGTGTGTGAGGGGGAGGCTGGCACTGCAGGTAGGTGTGTGAGGGGGAGGCTGGCACTGCAGGTAGGTGTGTGTGTGAGGGGGAGGCTGGCACTGCAGGTAGGTGTGTGTGTGAGGGGGAGGCTGGCACTGCAGATAGGTGTGTGTGAGGGGGAGGCTGGCACTGAAGGTAGGTGTGTGTGTGAGGGGGAGGCTGGCACTGCAGGTAGGTGTGTGTGTGAGGGGGAGGCTGGCACTGCAGATAGGTGTGTGTGTGAGGGGGAGGCTGGCACTGCAGATAGGTGTGTGTGTGAGGGGGAGGCTGGCACTGAAGGTAGGTGTGTGTGTGAGGGGGAGGCTGGCACTGCAGGTAGGTGTGTGTGTGAGGGGGAGGCTGGCACTGCAGATAGGTGTGTGTGTGAGGGGGAGGCTGGCACTGAAGGTAGGTGTGTGTGTGAGGGGGAGGCTGGCACTGAAGGTAGGTGTGTGTGTGAGGGGGAGGCTGGCACTGCAGATAGGTGTGTGTGTGAGGGGGAGGCTGGCACTGCAGGTAGGTGTGTGTGTGAGGGGCAGCTCCCGACGTAGAATTCAGACCAAATTCAGTCAGCAATCGTAGAAGAAACAGGTGCGCAAATCACATCAGGACATGGAAAGAAAGTAGAAACACAACATAGTGCAATATTGTCACCCCAACAAATGACTTCAATGTTGAAAGTTCTATAAAGTTTGCTCTCACGTGTACAACGTGATACTAAAGCGTTGTGGTTATTAGAAGTTACCAACTTATATCTCCAGACAGGTACTCCAGATCCATAGAAAAGGGGGGGAAATCCATATACAAAAAAGGAAAAAGCAAAATAGTATAGTGTTGTTTTGAATGTTTAATGCCTTTGTTTGAGAGCATTCAGACCACCCTGGGTCATAGGGTCAGACAAGGATGTTCACCGCATCCTCTCCACGGCCCTCACAGCAGGAACTGGGCTGATTAAAGTTCTCCTCCACTCTACATGTCATCAACAAGGGCTCCTTAGTAATCACTGATTTTTTGTATATGGATTCCCCCCCCCCCCTCTATATGGATCCGGAGTACCTATCTGGAGATATAAGTTGGTAACTTCTAATAACCACAACGCTTTAGTATCACGTTGTACACGTGAGAGCAAACTTTATAGAACCTTCAACACTGAAAATCGTTTGTTGGGGTGACAATATTGCACTATGTTGTGTCTCTACTTTCTTTTCATGTCCTGATGTGATTTGCGCACCTGTTTCTCCTTCGTGTGTGAGGGGGAGGCTGGCACTGCAGGTAGGTGTGTGTGTGTGTGCGTGTGGTTGGCACTGCAGGTAAGTGTGTGTGTGGGGTTGGCTGGCACTGCAGGTAAGTGTGTGTGTGGGGTTGGCTGGCACTGCAGGTAGGTGTGTGTGTGGGGTTGGCTGGCACTGCAGGTAGGTGTGTGTGTGGGGTTGGCTGGCACTGCAGGTAGGTGTGTGTGTGGGGTTGGCTGGCACTGCAGGTAAGTGTGTGTGTGTGTGCGTGTGGTTGGCACTGCAGGTAAGTGTGTGTGTGGGGTTGGCTGGCACTGCAGGTAAGTGTGTGTGTGGGGTTGGCTGGCACTGCAGGTAGGTGTGTGTGTGGGGTTGGCTGGCACTGCAGGTAGGTGTGTGTGTGGGGTTGGCTGGCACTGCAGGTAGGTGTGTGTGTGGGGTTGGCTGGCACTGCAGGTAAGTGTGTGTGTGTGGAGTTGGCTGACACTGCAGGTAAGTGTGTGTGTGGGGTTGGCTGGCACTGCAGGTAAGTGTGTGTGTGGGGTTGGCTGGCACTGCAGGTAAGTGTGTGTGTGTGGGGTTGGCTGGCACTGCAGGTAGGTGTGTGTGTGGGGTTGGCTGGCACTGCAGGTAGGTGTGTGTGTGGGGTTGGCTGGCACTGCAGGTAAGTGTGTGTGTGTGGAGTTGGCTGACACTGCAGGTAAGTGTGTGTGTGGGGTTGGCTGGCACTGCAGGTAAGTGTGTGTGTGGGGTTGGCTGGCACTGCAGGTAAGTGTGTGTGTGTGGGGTTGGCTGGCACTGCAGGTAGGTGTGTGTGTGGGGTTGGCTGGCACTGCAGGTAAGTGTGTGTGTGGAGTTGGCTGGCACTGCAGGTATGTGTGTGTGTGTGGGGGGTTGGCTGGCACTGCAGGTAGGTGTGTGTGGGGTTGGCTGGCACTTGCAGGTAAGTGTGTGTGGGGGGGGTTGGCTGGCACTGCAGGTAAGTGTGTGTGTGGAGTTGGATGGCACTGCAGGTAAGTGTGTGTGGGGGGTTGGCTAGCACGGCAGGTAAGTGTGTGTGTGCAGTTGGCTGGCACTGCAGGTAAGTGTGTGTGTGGAGTTGGCTGGCACTGCAGGTAGGTGTGTGTGTGAGGGGGAGGCTGGCACTGCAGGTAGGTGTGTGTGTGTGAGGGGGAGGCTGGCACTGCAGGTAGGTGTGTGTGGGGGGGGAGGCTGGCACTGCAGATAGGTGTGTGTGTGGGGGGGGGGAGGCTGGCACTGCAGGTAAGTGTGTGTGTGGGGGGTTGGCTGGCACTGCAGGTAAGTGTGTGTGTGCAGTGGCTGGCACTGCAGGTAAGTGTGTGTGTGGAGTTGGCTGGCACTGCAGGTAGGTGTGTGTGTGAGGGGGAGGCTGGCACTGCAGGTAGGTGTGTGTGTGTGAGGGGGAGGCTGGCACTGCAGGAGGTGTGTGTGGGGGGGGGTGGCTGGCACTGCAGATAGGTGTGTGGGGGGGGTGGCTGGCACTGCAGATAGGTGTGTGTGGGGGGGGGTTGGCTAGCACTGCAGATAGGTGTGTGTGGGGGGGGGGTTGGCTGGCACTGCAGGTAGGTGTGTGGGGGGGGGTGGCTGGCACTGCAGATAGGTGTGTGTGGGGGGGGGGGTTGGCTGGCACTGCAGAAAAGGTGTGTGGGGGGGGGGGTGGCTGGCACTGCAGATAGGTGTGTGGGGGGGGGGGTTGGCTGGCACTGCAGATAGGTGTGTGTGGGGGGGGGGGGTTGGCTGGCACTGCAGATAGGTTTGTGTGGGGGGGGGTGGCTGGCACTGCAGATAGGTGTGTGTGGGGGGAGGGGGTTAGCTGGCACTGCAGATAGGTGTGTGTGGGGGGGGGGCTGGCACTGCAGGTAGGTGTGTGTGGGGGGGGGGGGTTGGCTGGCACTGCAGATAGGTGTGTGTGGGGGGGGTTGGCTGGCACTGCAGATAGGTGTGTGGGGGGGGGGTTGGATGGCACTGCAGATAGGTGTGTGGGGGGGGGGTTGGATGGCACTGCAGATAGGTGTGGGGGGGGGGGTTGGCTGGCACTGCAGGTAGGTGTGTGGGGGGGGGTTGGCTGGCACTGCAGATAGGTGTGTGGGGGGGGGGGTTGGATGGCACTGCAGATAGGTGTGTGTGTGGGGGGTGGCTGGCACTGCAGATAGGTGTGTGGGGGGGGGGTTGGCTGGCACTGCAGATAGGTGTGTGGGGGGGGGTTGGCTGGCACTGCAGATAGGTGTGTGTGGGGGGGGGGTTGGCTGGCACTGCAGATAGGTGTGGGGGGGGGGGTTGGCTGGCACTGCAGATAGGTGTGTGTGTGGGGGGGGTGGCTGGCACTGCAGATAGGTGTGTGTGGGGGGGGGGTGGCTGGCACTGCAGATAGGTGTGTGTGGGGGGGGGGGGTTGGCTGGCACTGCAGATAGGTGTGTGTGGGGGGGGGGGTTGGCTGGCACTGCAGATAGGTGTGTGTGGGGGGGGGTTGGCTGGCACTGCAGATAGGTGTGGGGGGGGGGTTGGCTGGCACTGCAGATAGGTGTGTGTGTGGGGGGGGGTGGCTGGCACTGCAGATAGGTGTGTGTGGGGGGGGGGTGGCTGGCACTGCAGATAGGTGTGTGTGGGGGGGGGTGGCTGGCACTGCAGATAGGTGTGTGTGGGGGGGGGGGTTGGCTGGCACTGCAGATAGGTGTGTGTGGGGGGGGGGTTGGCTGGCACTGCAGATAGGTGTGTGTGTGGGGGGGGGAGGCTGGCTTTGCAGATAGGTGTGTGTGTGTGGGGGGGGTGGCTGGCACTGCAGATAGGTGTGTGTGTGGGGGGGGGGTTGGCTGGCACTGCAGATAGGTGTGTGTGTGGGGGGGGGGGGGTTGGCTGGCACTGCAGATAGGTGTGTGTGTGTGGGGGGGGGGGTTGGCTGGCACTGCAGATAGGTGTGTGGGGGGGGGGGGGGTTGGCTGGCACTGCAGATAGGTGTGTGTGGGGGGGGGGGGGTTGGCTGGCACTGCAGATAGGTGTGTGTGGGGGGGGGGGGGTTGCCTGGCACTGCAGATAGGTGTGTGTGTGTGTGTGGGGGGGGGGGGTGGCACTGCAGATAGGTGTGTGGGGGGGGGGGGGGGTTGGCTGGCACTGCAGATAGGTGTGTGTGGGGGGGGGGTTGGCTGGCACTGCAGATAGGTGTCTGCGGGGGGGGTTGGCTGGCACTTCAGATAGGTGTGTGGGGGGGGGGGTGGCTGGCACTGCAGATAGTTGTGTGTGGGGGGGGGTGGCTGGCACTGCAGAAAGGTGTGTGGGGGGGGGGGTTGGCTGGCACTGCAGATAGGTGTGTGTGGGGGGGGGGGTGGCTGGCACTGCAGATAGGTGTGTGTTGGGGGGGGGGGGTTGGCTGGCACTGCAGATAGGTGTGTGGGGGGGGGGGTGGCTGGCACTGCAGATAGGTGTGTGTGGGGGGGGGGGGGGTTGGCTGGCACTGCAGATAGGTGTGTGGGGGGGGGAGGCTGGCACTGCAGATAGGTGTGTGTGTGTGGGGGGGGGTTGGCTGGCACTGCAGATAGGTGTGTGGGGGGGGGGCTGGCACTGCAGGTAGGTGTGTGTGGGAGGGGGGGGTTGGCTGGCACTGCAGATAGGTGTGTGGGGGGGGGGGGGTTGGCTGGCACTGCAGATAGGTGTGTGTGTGGGGGGGGGGTGGCTGGCACTGCAGATAGGTGTGTGGGGGGGGGGGTTGGCTGGCACTGCAGATAGGTGTGTGTGTGGGGGGGGGTGGCTGGCACTGCAGATAGGTGTATGGGGGGGGGGTGGCTGGCACTGCAGATAGGTGTGTGGGGGGGGGGGGTTGGCTGGCACTGCAGATAGGTGTGGGTGTGGGGGGGGGGTGGCTGGCACTGCAGATAGGTGTGTGTGTGGGGGGGGGGGGTTGGCTGGCACTGCAGATAGGTGTGTGTGTGGGGGGGGGGGGGGGGGGTTGGCTGGCACTACAGATAGGTGTGTGTGTGTGTGGGGGGGGGGGGTTGGCTGGCACTGCAGATAGGTGTGTGGGGGGGGGGTTGGCTGGCACTGCAGATAGGTGTGTGTGGGGGGGGGGGGGGTTGGCTGGCACTGCAGATAGGTGTGTGGGGGGGGTTGGATGGCACTGCAGATAGGTGTGTGTGTGGGGGGGGGGGGTTGGCTGGCACTGCAGATAGGTGTGTGGGGGGGGGTTGGCTGGCACTGCAGATAGGTGTGTGTGGGGGGGGGGGGGTTGGCTGGCACTGCAGATAGGTGTGTGGGGGGGGGGGGGTTGGCTGGCACTGCAGATAGGTGTGTGTGGGGGGGGGGGGGGTTGGCTGGCACTGCAGATAGGTGTGTGTGGGGGGGGGTGGCTGGCACTGCAGATAGGTGTGTGTGGGGGGGGGGGTTGGCTGGCACTGCAGATAGGTGTGTGTGGGGGGGGAGGCTGGCACTGCAGATAGGTGTGTGTGTGGGGGGGGGGGGGTTGGCTGGCACTGCAGGTAGGTGTGTGGGGGGGGGGGTTGGCTGGCACTGCAGATAGGTGTGTGTGGGGGGGGGGGTTGGCTGGCACTGCAGATAGGTGTGTGGGGGGGGGTGGCTGGCACTGCAGATAGGTGTGTGTGTGGGGGGGGGTGGCTGGCACTGCAGATAGGTGTGTGTGGGGGGGGGGGGGGTTGGCTGGCACTGCAGATAGGTGTGTGTGGGGGGGGGGTTGGCTGGCACTGCAGATAGGTGTGTGGGGGGGGGGGGGCTGGCACTGCAGATAGGTGTGTGTGGGGGGGGGGGTTGGCTGGCACTGCAGATAGGTGTGTGGGGGGGGGTGGCTGGCACTGCAGATAGGTGTGTGTGGGGGGGGGGGGGGTTGGCTGGCACTGCAGATAGGTGTGTGGGGGGGGGTTGGCTGGCACTGCAGGTAGGTGTGTGGGGGGGGGGGGTTGGCTGGCACTGCAGATAGGTGTGTGTGGGGGGGGGGGTTGGCTGGCACTGCAGATAGGTGTGTGGGGGGGGGGGGTGGCTGGCACTGCAGATAGGTGTGTGTGTGGGGGGGGGGTGGCTGGCACTGCAGATAGGTGTGTGTGGGGGGGGGGGGGGGCTGGCTGGCACTGCAGATAGGTGTGTGTGGGGGGGGGGGGGTGGCTGGCACTGCAGATAGGTGTGTGTGTGGGGGGGGGGGTGGCTGGCACTGCAGATAGGTGTGTGTGGGGGGGGGTTGGCTGGCACTGCAGATAGGTGTGTGTGGGGGGGGGGTTGGCTGGCACTGCAGATAGGTGTGTGGGGGGGGGGGCTGGCACTGCAGATAGGTGTGTGTGGGGGGGGGGTTGGCTGGCACTGCAGATAGGTGTGGGGGGGGGGGGTGGCTGGCACTGCAGATAGGTGTGTGTGTGGGGGGGGGGGGGTTGGCTGGCACTGCAGATAGGTGTGTGTGGGGGGGGGTGGCTGGCACTGCAGATAGGTGTGTGTGGGGGGGGGGTGGCTGGCACTGCAGATAGGTGTGTGTGGGGGGGGGTTGGCTGGCACTGCAGATAGGTGTGTGTGGGGGGGGGGGTTGGCTGGCACGGCAGATAGGTGTGTGGGGGGGGGGGGCTGGCACTGCAGATAGGTGTGTGTGGGGGGGGGGGTTGGCTGGCACTGCAGATAGGTGTGGGGGGGGGGGTGGCTGGCACTGCAGATAGGTGTGTGTGTGGGGGGGGGGGGTTGGCTGGCACTGCAGATAGGTGTGTGTGGGGGGGGGGTGGCTGGCACTGCAGATAGGTGTGTGTGGGGGGGGGGGGTTGGCTGGCACTGCAGATAGGTGTGTGTGGGGGGGGGAGGCTGGCACTGCAGATAGGTGTGTGTGGGGGGGTGGTGGCTGGCACTGCAGATAGGTGTGTGTGGGGGGGGGGGGTTGGCTGGCACTGCAGATAGGTGTGTGTGTGGGGGGGGGTGGCTGGCACTGCAGATAGGTGTGTGTGTGGGGGGGGGGTTGGCTGGCACTGCAGATAGGTGTGTGTGTGTGGGGGGGGGGGGTTGGCTGGCACTGCAGATAGGTGTGTGTGTGGGGGGGGGGGGGTGGCTGGCACTGTAGATAGGTGTGTGTGTGGGGGGGGGGGTTGGCTGGCACTGCAGATAGGTGTGTGTGGGGGGGGGGGCTGGCACTGCAGATAGGTGTGTGTGGGGGGGGGTTGGCTGGCACTGTAGATAGGTGTGTGTGGGGGGGGGGGTTGGCTGGCACTGCAGATAGGTGTGTGTGTGGGGGGTGGGTTGGCTGGCACTGCAGATAGGTGTGTGTGTGTGGGGGGGGGGGTTGGCTGGCACTGCAGATAGGTGTGTGTGGGGGGGGGGTGGCTGGCACTGCAGATAGGTGTGTGTGTGGGGGGGGGGGGGTTGGCTGGCACTGCAGATAGGTGTGTGTGTGTGGGGGGGGGGTTGGCTGGCACTGCAGATAGGTGTGTGTGTGTGGGGGGGGGGTTGGCTGGCACTGCAGATAGGTGTGTGGGGGGGGGGTTGGCTGGCACTGCAGATAGTGTGTGTGTGTGGGGGGGGGGGGGTTGGCTGGCACTGCAGATAGGTGTGTGGGGGGGGGGGGGGGGTTGGCTGGCACTGCAGATAGGTGTGTGTGTGTGGGGGGGGGGGTTGGTTGGCACTGCAGATAGGTGTGTGGGGGGGGTTGGCTGGCACTGCAGATAGGTGTGTGTGTGGGGGGGGGGAGGGGGGGGGGCTGGCACTGCAGATAGGTGTGTGGGGGGGGGGGGGGTGGCTGGCACTGCAGATAGGTGTGTGTGTGGGGGGGGGGGGTTGGCTGGCACTGCAGATAGGTGTGTGGGGGGGGGGGTTGGCTGGCACTGCAGATAGGTGTGTGTGTGGGGGGGGGGTGGCTGGCACTGCAGATAGGTGTGTGTGTGTGGGGGGGGGGGTTGGCTGGCACTGCAGATAGGTGTGTGGGGGGGGGTTGGCTGGCACTGCAGATAGGTGTGTGGGGGGGGGGTTGGCTGGCACTGCAGATAGGTGTGTGGGGGGGGGGTTGGCTGGCACTGCAGATAGGTGTGTGTGTGTGTGTGGGGGGGGGGGGGTTGGCTGGCACTGCAGATAGGTGTGTGGGGGGGGGGTGGCTGGCACTGCAGATAGGTGTGTGTGTGTGGGGGGGGGGGTTGGCTGGCACTGCAGATAGGTGTGTGTGGGGGGGGGGTTGGCTGGCACTGCAGATAGGTGTGTGTGTGGGGGGGGGGGGGTTGGCTGGCACTGCAGATAGGTGTGTGTGTGTGGGGGGGGGGTTGGCTGGCACTGCAGATAGGTGTGTGTGTGTGGGGGGGGGGGGTTGGCTGGCACTGCAGATAGGTGTGTGGGGGGGGTTGGCTGGCACTGCAGATAGGTGTGTGTGTGTGGGGGGGGGGGGGTTGGCTGGCACTGCAGATAGGTGTGTGGGGGGGGGGGGGTTGGCTGGCACTGCAGATAGGGTGTGTGTGTGTGGGGGGGGGGTGGCACTGCAGATAGGTGTGTGTGGGGGGGGGGGTTGGCTGGCACTGCAGATAGGTGTGTGTGGGGGGGGGGGGGGTGGCTGGCACTGCAGATAGGTGTGTGTGTGTGGGGGGGGGGGGTTGGCTGCACTGCAGATAGGTGTGTGTGGGGGGGGGTGGCTGGCACTGCAGATAGGTGTGTGTGGGGGGGGGTGGCTGGCACTGCAGATAGGTGTGTGTGTGGGGGGGGGGTTGGCTGGCACTGCAGATAGGTGTGTGTGTGGGGGGGGGGTTGGCTGGCACTGCAGATAGGTGTGTGTGGGGGGGGGGGGGTTGGTTGGCACTGCAGATAGGTGTGTGTGTGTGTGTGGGGGGGGGGGGTTGGCTGGCACTGCAGATAGGTGTGTGTGGGGGGGGGTGGCTGGCACTGCAGATAGGTGTGTGTGTGGGGGGGGGGTTGGCACTGCAGGTAGGTGTGTGGGGGGGGGGGGTTGGCTGGCACTGCAGATAGGTGTGTGGGGGGGGGGGTTGGCTGGCACTGCAGATAGGTGTGTGTGTGGGGGAGGGGGTTGGCTGGCACTGCAGATAGGTGTGTGGGGGGGGGGGTTGGCTGGCACTGCAGATAGGTGTGTGTGTGGGGGGGGGGGTTGGCTGGCACTGCAGATAGGTGTGTGTGTGTGGGGGGGGGGTGGCTGGCACTGCAGATAGGTGTGTGGGGTGGGGGGGGTTGGCTGGCACTGCAGATAGGTGTGTGTGTGGGGGGGGGGTTGGCTGGCACTGCAGATAGGTGTGTGTGTGTGGGGGGGGGGTGGCTGGCACTGCAGATAGGTGTGTGGGGGGGGGGTTGGCTGGCACTGCAGATAGGTGTGTGTGTGTGGGGGGGGTGGCTGGCACTGCAGATAGGTGTGTGGGGGGGGGGTTGGCTGGCACTGCAGATAGGTGTGTGGGGGGGGGGTTGGCTGGCACTGCAGATAGGTGTGTGTGGGGGGGGGGGAGGCTGGCACTGCAGATAGGTGTGTGGGGGGGGGTTGGCTGGTACTGCAGATAGGTGTGTGGGGGGGGGTTGGCTGGTACTGCAGATAGGTGTGTGTGTGGGGGGGGGGGTTGGCTGGCACTGCAGATAGGTGTGTGGGGGGGGGGGTTGGCTGGTACTGCAGATAGGTGTGTGTGTGGGGGGGGGGGTTGGCTGGCACTGCAGATAGGTGTGTGTGGGGGGGGGGGGTTGGCAGGCACTGCAGATAGGTGTGTGTGGGGGGGGGGGTTGGCTGGCACTGCAGATAGGTGTGTGTGGGGGGGGGGGGTGGCTGGCACTGCAAATAGGTGTGTGTGGGGGGGGGGTGGCTGGCACTGCAGATAGGTGTGTGTGGGGGGGGGGTTGGATGGCACTGCAGATAGGTGTGTGGGGGGGGGGGGGTTGGCTGGCACTGCAGATAGGTGTGTGGGGGGGGGTTGGCTGGCACTGCAGATAGGTGTGTGGGGGGGGGGGTTGGCTGGCACTGCAGATAGGTGTGTGTGTGTGGGGGGGGGGGTTGGCTGGCACTGCAGATAGGTGTGTGTGTGGGGGGGGGTTGGCTGGCACTGCAGATAGGTGTGTGTGTGGGGGGGGGTGGCTGGCACTGCAGATAGGTGTGTGGGGGGGGGGGTTGGCTGGCACTGCAGATAGGTGTGTGTGTGGGGGGGTGGCACTGCAGATAGGTGTGTGTGTGTGGGGGGGGTGGCACTGCAGATAGGTGTGTGTGGGGGGGGGGTTGGCTGGCACTGCAGATAGGTGTGTGTGGGGGGGGGTGGCTGGCACTGCAGATAGGTGTGTGTGGGGGGGGGGTGGCTGGCACTGCAGATAGGTGTGTGTGTGGGGGGGGGGTTGGCTGGCACTGCAGATAGGTGTGTGTGTGGGGGGGGGGGTTGGCTGGCACTGCAGATAGGTGTGTGTGGGGGGGGGGTTGGTTGGCACTGCAGATAGGTGTGTGTGTGTGTGTGGGGGGGGGGGTTGGCTGGCACTGCAGATAGGTGTGTGTGGGGGGGGGGGGGTGGCTGGCACTGCAGATAGGTGTGTGTGTGGGGGGGGGGGTTGGCTGGCACTGCAGATAGGTGTGTGTGGGGGGGGTGGCTGGCACTGCAGATAGGTGTGTGTGGGGGGGGGGTGGCTGGCACTGCAGATAGGTGTGTGTGGGGGGGGGGTGGCTGGCACTGCAGGTAGGTGTGTGTGGGGGGGGGTGGCTGGCACTGCAGATAGGTGTGTGTGGGGGGGGGGTGGCTGGCACTGCAGATAGGTGTGTGTGGGGGGGGTGGCTGGCACTGCAGATAGGTGTGTGGGGGGGGGGTGGCTGGCACTGCAGATAGGTGTGTGTGGGGGGGGGGTGGCTGGCACTGCAGGTGGGTGTGTGTGGGGGGGGGTGGCTGGCACTGCAGATAGGTGTGTGTGGGGGGGGGTGGCTGGCACTGCAGATAGGTGTGTGTGGGGGGGGTGGCTGGCACTGCAGATAGGTGTGTGTGGGGGGGGGTGGCTGGCACTGCAGATAGGTGTGTGTGTGGGGGGGGGGGTTGGCTGGCACTGCAGGTAGGTGTGTGTGGGGGGGGGTGGCTGGCACTGCAGATAGGTGTGTGTGTGTGGGGGGGGGGGTGGCTGGCACTGCAGGTAAGTAGGTGTGTGTTTGCTGGCACTGCAGGTAAGTAGGTGTGTGTGTGTAGTTGGATGGCCCTGCAGGTAAGTAGTGGTGTGTGTATAGTTGGGTGGCACTGCAGGTAAGTAGGGGTGTGTGTGTAGTTGGATGGCCCTGCAGGTAAGTAGGTGTGTGTGTGTAGTTGGATGGCCCTGCAGGTAAGTAGGTGTGTGTGTAGTTGGATGGCCCTGCAGGTAGGGGGGTGTGTGTGTGTGTGTGTGTGTGTGTGTGTGTGTGTGTGTGTGTGTGTGTGTGTGTGTAGTTGGATGGCCCTGCAGGTAGGTGTGTGTGTGTGCGTATGAATAGGTGTATATGGCGCTGCTGTGTGACGAGGGGCTCTGGCCCTCACCTCCAGCGCACACATTCCAAAGGAGTAGATGTCCACGGCTGTTGTCACATTGGTCACCTCTGTAACAAGAGACACGGAGATCAGGGACAAGAAACTCAGAGGACACCAAGCGGAGGTGACACGTTCAGATCTCTGGGACACCATGAGGAGACCACCCGAGTTACACATCCCTACACCCATAATATCACACAGATATGAACGACTAGCCACGTACCACCTCTCCTGCAGGGGGCACCGTGACCTACCTCCATACTCCGGGGCCTCCTGCAGGGGGCACCGTGACCTACTTCCATACTCCGGTGCCTCCTACAGGGGGCACCGTGTCCTACCTCCATACTCCGGGGCCTCCTGCAGGGGGCACCGTGTCCCACCTCCATACTCTGGTGCCTCCTGCAGGGGGCACCGTGTCCTACCTCCATACTCCGGGGCCTCCTACAGGGGGCACCGTGTCCCACCTCCATACTCTGGTGCCTCCTACAGGGGGCACCGTGTCCCACCTCCATACTCTGGTGCCTCCTACAGGGGGCACCGTGTCCTACCTCCATACTCCGGGGCCTCCTGCAGGGGGCACCGTGTCCTACCTCCATACTCCGGTGCCTCCTACAGGGGGCACCGTGTCCTACCTCCATACTCCGGGGCCTCCTGCAGGGGGCACCGTGTCCCACCTCCATACTCCGGGGCCTCCTGCAGAGGGCACCGTGTCCCACCTCCATACTCCGGGGCCTCCTGCAGGGGGCACCGTGACCTACTTCCATACTCCGGTGCCTCCTACAGGGGGCACCGTGTCCTACCTCCATACTCCGGGGCCTCCTGCAGGGGGCACCATGTCCTACCTCCATACCCCGGAGTCTCCTACAGGGGGCACCGTGATGTACCTCCATACTCCGGGGCCTCCTGCAGGGGGCACCGTGTCCTACCTCCATACCCCGGGGCCTCCTGCAGGGGGCACAGTGACCTACCTCCATACTCCGGGGCCTCCTGCAGGGGGCACAGTGACCTACCTCCATACTCCGGGGCCTCCTGCAGGGGGCACCGTGTCCCACCTCCATACTCCGGGGCCTCCTGCAGGGGGCACCGTGTCCCACCTCCATACTCCGGGGCCTCCTGCAGGGGGCACCGTGTCCCACCTCCATACTCCGGGGCCTCCTGCAGGGGGCACCGTGTCCCACCTCCATACTCCGGGGCCTCCTGCAGGGGGCACCGTGTCCCACCTCCATACTCCGGGGCCTCCTGCAGGGGGCACCGTGTCCCACCTCCATACTCCGGGGCCTCCTGCAGGGGGCACCGTGTCCCACCTCCATACTCCGGGGCCTCCTGCAGGGGGCACCGTGTCCCACCTCCATACTCCGGGGCCTCCTGCAGGGGGCACCGTGTCCCACCTCCATACTCCGGGGCCTCCTGCAGGGGGCACCGTGTCCCACCTCCATACTCCGGGGCCTCCTGCAGGGGGCACCGTGTCCCACCTCCATACTCCGGGGCCTCCTGCAGGGGGCACCGTGTCCCACCTCCATACTCCGGGGCCTCCTGCAGGGGGCACCGTGTCCCACCTCCATACTCCGGGGCCTCCTGCAGGGGGCACCGTGTCCCACCTCCATACTCCGGGGCCTCCTGCAGGGGGCACCGTGTCCCACCTCCATACTCCGAGGCCTCCTGCAGGGGGCACCGTGTCCTACCTCCATACTCCGGGGCCTCCTGCAGGGGGCACCTCCATACTCCGGGGCCTCCTGCAGGGGGCACCATGTCCCACCTCCATACTCCGGGGCCTCCTGCAGGGGGCACCGTGTCCCACCTCCATACTCCGGGGCCTCCTGCAGGGGGCACCGTGTCCTACCTCCATACTCCGAGGCCTCCTGCAGGGGGCACCGTGTCCTACCTCCATACTCCGGGGCCTCCTGCAGGGGTCACCTCCATACTCCGGGGCCTCCTGCAGGGGGCACCGTGTCCTACCTCCATACTCCGGGCCTCATGCAGGGGGCACCATGTCCTACCTCCATACTCCGGGGCCTCCTGCAGGGGGCACCTCCATACTCCGGGGCCTCCTGCAGGGGGCACCGTGTCCCACCTCCATACTCCGGGGCCTCCTGCAGGGGGCACCGTGTCCCACCTCCATACTCCGGGGCCTCCTGCAGGGGGCACCGTGTCCTACCTCCATACTCCGGGGCCTCCTGCAGGGGGCACCGTGTCCTACCTCCATACTCTGGAGCCTCCTGCAGGGGGCACCTCCATACTCCGGGGCCTCCTGCAGGGGGCACCGTGTCCTACTTCCATACTCCGGGGCCTCCTGCAGGGGGCACCGTGTCTTACCTCCATACTCCGGGGCCTCCTGCAGGGGGCACCATGTCCTACCTCCATACTCCGGGGCAAAGAAGTGAAGGTTCTTCTGCTCCTCCCGACAGGTCTTCACGTGGTTGTTGATGGTGTCTGGAGCCACTGGAGAAAGAAAGAGCCATGGGACGGAGGTCAGGGTCTGACCACAAAGTGTCGTCACAAGTCTGACTCCTCAGCTGCCTGGATCAGACTCCCAGGCTCCACACAAATCAGTCACTTAAAGAGTCAGCCCCTCCTAGGACACTGTGCCCGTGTGCGATGCCAGGGAGTGATCAGCAAGTGCCTGTACAGCCAAAGTCCCCGTCCCTTATCTTTATAGGTTCTCTGAGAAGGACAGGGGGGATAAGGGGAAACAGTTGATTAACAAACACTTCCCCATCAGAGGCTTCTGGGAAATTCAACTGCCGACTACGTGGGATTGCATGTCTCCCGCCTGATCATTGTGTATTTCTTCCCATACGGTACAACATGGGGTCTCTAGCGCTGCAGGCTTTATTCTTGCTCACTGAATTGTTAAACTGGATGTTTTTATGCCTAAAACAGGAACCAAAAACCAAAGTTAACATATTTTTTGAAGAGTATGACATAGAGGTCACCATCCCTCGAACAGCACCCCAGCATTTTACTTCTTCAGCAATTACTTCTTGATTGTTACTCTAAATAGCCCCATCCCAAACTGGCATCGTGTGCTAGACCTCATCTCAGGGTCTGATTCCCAAACCCCAACTCCTCTCCCATCCCAAACTGGCATTGTGTGCTAGACCTCATCTCGGGGTCTGATTCCCAACACCGCACCACCTCTCCCATCCCAAACTGGCATCGTGTGCTAGACCTCATCTCGGGGTCTGATTCCCAACACCCCAACTCCTCTCCCATCCCAAACTGGCATCGTGTGCTAGACCTCAGCTCAGGGTCTGATTCCCAAATCCCCAACTCCTCTCCCATCCCAAACTGGCATTGTGTGCTAGATCTCATCTCGGGGTCTGATTCCCAACACACCAACTCCTCTCCCATCCCAAACTGGCATTGTGTGCTAGACCTCATCTCGGGGGCTGATTCCCAACACCCCAACTCCTCTCCCATCCCAAACTGGCATCGTGTGCTAGACCTCATCTCAGGGTCTGATTCCCAAATCCCCAACTCCTCTCCCATCCCAAACTGGCATCGTGTGCTAGACCTCATCTCAGGGTCTGATTCCCAACACACCAACTCCTCTCCCATCCCAAAATGGCATCGTGTGCTAGACCTCATCTCAGGGTATGATTCCCAACACCCCAACTCCTCTACCATCCCAAACTAGCATTGTGTGCTAGACCTCATCTCAGGGTCTGATTCCCAACACCCCAACTCCTCTCCCATCCCAAACTGGCATCGTGTGCTAGATCTCATCTCAGGGTCTGATTCCCAACACACCAACTCCTCTCCCATCCCAAACTGGCATTGTGTGCTAGACCTCATCTCGGGGTCTGATTCCCAACACCCCAACTCCTCTCCCATCCCAAACTGGCATTGTGTGCTAGATCTCATCTCAGGGTCTGATTCCCAACACACCAACTCCTCTCCCATCCCAAACTGGCATCGTGTGCTAGATCTTATCTCAGGGTCTGTTTTCCAACACCCCAACTCCTCTCCCATCCCAAACTGGCATTGTGTGCTAGACCTCATCACGGGGTCTGTTTCCCAACACCCCAACTCCTCTCCCATCCCAAACTGGAATCGTGTGCTAGACCTCATCTCGGGGTCTGATTCCCAACACCCCAACTCCTCTCCCATCCCAAACTGGCATTGTGTGCTAGACCTCATCTCAGGGTCTGTTTCCCAACACCCCAAATCCTCTCCCATCCCAAACTGGCATCGTGTGCTAGACCTCATCTCAGGGTCTGATTCCCAACACCCCAACTCCTCTCCCATCCCAAACTGGCATTGTGTGCTAGATCTCAGCTCAGAGTCTGATTCCCAACACACCAACTCCTCTCCCATTCCAAACTGGCATCGTGTTCTAGATCTCATCTCAGGGTCTGATTCCCAACACACCAACTCCTCTCCCATCTCAAGCTGGCATTGTGTGCTAGACCTCATCTCAGGGTCTGATTCCTAACACCACAACTCCTCTTCCATCCCAAGCTGGCATCGTGTGCTAGACCTCATCTCGGGGTCTGATTCCCAACACCCCAACTCCTCTCCCATCCCAAACTGGCATTGTGTGCTAGACCTCAGCTCAGGGTCTGATTCCCAAATCCCCAACTCCTCTCCCATCCCAAACTGGCATTGTGTGCTATACCTCATCCCAGGGTCTGATTCCCAACACACCAACTCCTCTCCCATCTCAAACTGGCATTGTGTGCTAGACCTCATCTCAGGGTCTGATTCCCAACACCCCAACTCCTCTCCCATCCAAAACTGGCATTGTGTGCTAGACCTCATCTCAGGGTCTGATTAAAAAAAAAAAAACTCCTCTCCCATCCCAAACTGGCATTGTGTGCTAGACCTCATCTCAGGGTCTGATTCCCAACACACCAACTCCTGTCCCATCCCAAACTGGCACCGTGTGCTAGACCTCATCTCAGGGTCTGATTCCCAACACACCAACTCCTCTCCCATCTCAGACTGGCATCGTGTGCTAGACCTAATCTCAGGGTCTGATTCCCAACACACCAACTCCTCTCCCATCCCAAACTGGCATTGTGTGCTAGACCTCATCTCAGGGTCTGATTCCCAACACACCAACTCCTCTCCCATCTCAGACTGGCACCGTGTGCTAGACCTCATCTCAGGGTCTGATTCCCAACACACCAACTCCTCTCCCATCTCAGACTGGCATCGTGTGCTAGACCTCATCTCAGGGTCTGATTCCCAACACCGCACCACCTCTCCCATCCCAAACTGGCATCGTGTGCTAGATCTCATCTCGGGGTCTGATTCCCAACACACCAACTCCTCTCCCATCCCAAACTGGCATCGTGTGCTAGACCTCATCTCAGGGTCTGATTCCCAAATCCCCAACTCCTCTCCCATCCCAAACTGGCATCGTGTGCTAGACCTCATCTCAGGGTCTGATTCCCAACACACCAACTCCTCTCCCATCCCAAACTGGCATCGTGTGCTAGACCTTATCTCAGGGTCTGATTCCCAACACACCAACTCCTCTCCCATCTCAGACTGGCATCGTGTGCTAGACCTCATCTCAGGGTCTGATTCCCAACACCGCACCACCTCTCCCATCCCAAACTGGCATCGTGTGCTAGATCTCATCTCGGGGTCTGATTCCCAACACACCAACTCCTCTGCCATCCCAAACTGGCATCGTGTGCTAGACCTCAGCTCAGGATCTGATTCCCAACACCCCATCTCCTCTCCCATCTCAAACTGGCATCGTGTGCTAGACCTTATCTCAGGGTCTGATTCCCAACACCCCAACTCCTCTCCCATCCCAAACTGGCATCGTGTTCTAGATCTCATCTCAGGGTCTGATTCCCAACACACCAACTCCTCTCCCATCCCAAACTGGCATCGTGTCTAGACCTCATCTCGGGGTCTGATTCCCAACACCCCAACTCCTCTCCCATCCCAAACTGGCATCGTGTGCTAGACCTCATCTCAGGGTCTGATTCCCAACACCCCAACTCCTCTCCCATCCCAAACTGGCATTGTGTGCTAGACCTCATCTCAGGGTCTGATTCCCAACACCCCAACTCCTCTCACATTCTTGAATGTACAACCACATTCAACCAAAGCCGGCGCGCGCAGAGGCCGCCAAAGCCGGTGCCCGCAGAGGAAGCTCTGCAGCCAAAGCCGGCACCCGCGGAGGCTGCCAAAGCCTGCGTCCGCGGAGGCCGCCAAAGCCGGCACACGCGGAGGCCGCTCTGCATAGTTCTGATAAAAATGCTCGAGCCTTCGCTGCCTAAGAAGTAGCCCTGGATGGGGTGGATCGGGCTTTTAATGTTTCTGGAGCCTGCTTGCTTACATAATGTATGACATTTTGATCACTGCCGTGATCCATTTTAAATGGTTAAAAGCTCACTCCATTGCATTTCCCACTCTCAGGGGAATTTGCCTACAGGTTGATTGCGACAACTCTAATACAGAGTGCTTTTCCTGGTAATGTACAGGTTAATAAGGGTGCTAGGTAGTGGGACACAGGGTGCTAGGTAGTGGGACACAGGGTGCTAGGTAGTGGGACACAGGGTGCTGGGTAGTGGGACACAGGGTGCTGGGTAGTGGGACACAGGGTGCTAGGTAGTGGGACACAGGGTGCTAGGTAGTGGGACACAGGGTGCTAGGTAGTGGGACACAGGGTGCTGGGTAGTGGGACACAGGGTGCTGGGTAGTGGGACACAGGGTGCTGGGTAGTGGGACACAGGGTGCTGGGTAGTGGGACACAGGGTGCTGGGTAGTGGGACACAGGGTGCTGGGTAGTGGGACACAGGGTGCTGGGTAGTGGGACACAGGGTGCTAGGTAGTGGGACACAGGGTGCTGGGTAGTGGGACACAGGGTGCTGGGTAGTGGGACACAGGGTGCTGGGTAGTGGGACACAGGGTGCTGGGTAGTGGGACACAGGGTGCTGGGTAGTGGGACACAGGGTGCTGGGTAGTGGGACACAGGGTGCTGGGTAGTGGGACACAGGGTGCTAGGTAGTGGGACACAGGGTGCTGGGTAGTGGGACACAGGGTGCTGGGTAGTGGGACACAGGGTGCTGGGTAGTGGGACACAGGGTGCTAGGTAGTGGGACACAGGGTGCTGGGTAGTGGGACACAGGGTGCTGGGTAGTGGGACACAGGGTGCTAGGTAGTGGGACACAGGGTGCTGGGTAGTGGGACACAGGGTGCTGGGTAGTGGGACACAGGGTGCTAGGTAGTGGGACACAGGGTGCTGGGTAGTGGGACACAGGGTGCTGGGTAGTGGGACACAGGGTGCTAGGTAGTGGGACACAGGGTGCTAGGTAGTGGGACACAGGGTGCTGGGTAGTGGGACACAGGGTGCTGGGTAGTGGGACACAGGGTGCTGGGTAGTGGGACACAGGGTGCTGGGTAGTGGGACACAGGGTGCTGGGTAGTGGGACACAGGGTGCTAGGTAGTGGGACACAGGGTGCTGGGTAGTGGGACACAGGGTGCTAGGTAGTGGGACACAGGGTGCTGGGTAGTGGGACACAGGGTGCTGGGTAGTGGGACACAGGGTGCTAGGTAGTGGGACACAGGGTGCTGGGTAGTGGGACACAGGGTGCTGGGTAGTGGGACACAGGGTGCTGGGTAGTGGGACACAGGGTGCTGGGTAGTGGGACACAGGGTGCTAGGGAGTGGGACACAGGGTGCTGGGTAGTGGGACACAGGGTGCTGGGTAGTGGGACACAGGGTGCTGAGTAGTGGGACACAGGGTGCTAGGTAGTGGGACACAGGGTGCTGGGTAGTGGGACACAGGGTGCTAGGTAGTGGGACACAGGGTGCTAGGTAGTGGGACACAGGGTGCTGGGTAGTGGGACACAGGGTGCTGGGTAGTGGGACACAGGGTGCTAGGTAGTGGGACACAGGGTGCTAGGTAGTGGGACACAGGGTGCTGGGTAGTGGGACACAGGGTGCTGGGTAGTGGGACACAGGGTGCTGGGTAGTGGGACACAGGGTGCTAGGGAGTGGGACACAGGGTGCTAGGTAGTGGGACACAGGGTGCTGGGTAGTGGGACACAGGGTGCTGGGTAGTGGGACACAGGGTGCTAGGTAGTGGGACACAGGGTGCTAGGTAGTGGGACACAGGGTGCTGGGTAGTGGGACACAGGGTGCTGGGTAGTGGGACACAGGGTGCTAGGTAGTGGGACACAGGGTGCTAGGTAGTGGGACACAGGGTGCTGGGTAGTGGGACACAGGGTGCTGGGTAGTGGGACACAGGGTGCTAGGTAGTGGGACACAGGGTGCTAGGTAGTGGGACACAGGGTGCTAGGTAGTGGGACACAGGGTGCTAGGTAGTGGGACACAGGGTGCTGGGTAGTGGGACACAGGGTGCTAGGTAGTGGGACACAGGGTGCTGGGTAGTGGGACACAGGATGCTGGGTAGTGGGACACAGGGTGCTGGGTAGTGGGACACAGGGTGCTAGGTAGTGGGACACAGGGTGCTAGGTAGTGGGACACAGGGTGCTGGGTAGTGGGACACAGGGTGCTAGGTAGTGGGACACAGGGTGCTGGGTAGTGGGACACAGGGTGCTGGGTAGTGGGACACAGGGTGCTGGGTAGTGGGACACAGGGTGCTAGGTAGTGGGACACAGGGTGCTGGGTAGTGGGACACAGGGTGCTGGGTAGTGGGACACAGGGTGCTAGGTAGTGGGACACAGGGTGCTGGGTAGTGGGACACAGGATGCTGGGTAGTGGGACACAGGGTGCTGGGTAGTGGGACACAGGGTGCTGGGTAGTGGGACACAGGGTGCTGGGTAGTGGGACACAGGGTGCTGGGTAGTGGGACACAGGGTGCTGGGTAGTGGGACACAGGGTGCTGGGTAGTGGGACACAGGGTGCTAGGTAGTGGGACACAGGGTGCTAGGTAGTGGGACACAGGGTGCTGGGTAGTGGGACACAGGGTGCTGGGTAGTGGGACACAGGGTGCTAGGTAGTGGGACACAGGGTGCTGGGTAGTGGGACACAGGGTGCTGGGTAGTGGGACACAGGGTGCTGGGTAGTGGGACACAGGGTGCTGGGTAGTGGGACACAGGGTGCTGGGTAGTGGGACACAGGGTGCTGGGTAGTGGGACACAGGGTGCTGGGTAGTGGGACACAGGGTGCTGGGTAGTGGGACACAGGGTGCTGGGTAGTGGGACACAGGGTGCTAGGTAGTGGGACACAGGGTGCTAGGTAGTGGGACAGAGGGTGCTAGGTAGTGGGACACAGGGTGCTGGGTAGTGGGACACAGGGTGCTGGGTAGTGGGACACAGGGTGCTGGGTAGTGGGACACAGGGTGCTGGGTAGTGGGACACAGGGTGCTGGGTAGTGGGACACAGGGTGCTAGGTAGTGGGACACAGGGTGCTAGGTAGTGGGACACAGGGTGCTAGGTAGTGGGACACAGGGTGCTGGGTAGTGGGACACAGGGTGCTAGGTAGTGGGACACAGGGTGCTAGGTAGTGGGACACAGGGTGCTAGGTAGTGGGACACAGGGTGCTGGGTAGTGGGACACAGGGTGCTGGGTAGTGGGACACAGGGTGCTAGGTAGTGGGACACAGGGTGCTGGGTAGTGGGACACAGGGTGCTGGGTAGTGGGACACAGGGTGCTGGGTAGTGGGACACAGGGTGCTAGGTAGTGGGACACAGGGTGCTGGGTAGTGGGACACAGGGTGCTGGGTAGTGGGACACAGGGTGCTGGGTAGTGGGACACAGGGTGCTGGGTAGTGGGACACAGGGTGCTGGGTAGTGGGACACAGGGTGCTGGGTAGTGGGACACAGGGTGCTGGGTAGTGGGACACAGGGTGCTGGGTAGTGGGACACAGGGTGCTAGGTAGTGGGACACAGGGTGCTAGGTAGTGGGACACAGGGTGCTGGGTAGTGGGACACAGGGTGCTAGGTAGTGGGACACAGGGTGCTGGGTAGTGGGACACAGGGTGCTGGGTAGTGGGACACAGGGTGCTGGGTAGTGGGACACAGGGTGCTGGGTAGTGGGACACAGGGTGCTGGGTAGTGGGACACAGGGTGCTGGGTAGTGGGACACAGGGTGCTGGGTAGTGGGACACAGGGTGCTGGGTAGTGGGACACAGGGTGCTGGGTAGTGGGACACAGGGTGCTGGGTAGTGGGACACAGGGTGCTAGGTAGTGGGACACAGGGTGCTGGGTAGTGGGACACAGGGTGCTGGGTAGTGGGACACAGGGTGCTGGGTAGTGGGACACAGGGTGCTGGGTAGTGGGACACAGGGTGCTGGGTAGTGGGACACAGGGTGCTGGGTAGTGGGACACAGGGTGCTGGGTAGTGGGACACAGGGTGCTGGGTAGTGGGACACAGGGTGCTGGGTAGTGGGACACAGGGTGCTGGGTAGTGGGACACAGGGTGCTGGGTAGTGGGACACAGGGTGCTGGGTAGTGGGACACAGGGTGCTGGGTAGTGGGACACAGGGTGCTGGGTAGTGGGACACAGGGTGCTGGGTAGTGGGACACAGGGTGCTGGGTAGTGGGACACAGGGTGCTGGGTAGTGGGACACAGGGTGCTGGGTAGTGGGACACAGGGTGCTGGGTAGTGGGACACAGGGTGCTGGGTAGTGGGACACAGGGTGCTGGGTAGTGGGACACAGGGTGCTGGGTAGTGGGACACAGGGTGCTGGGTAGTGGGACACAGGGTGCTGGGTAGTGGGACACAGGGTGCTGGGTAGTGGGACACAGGGTGCTGGGTAGTGGGACACAGGGTGCTGGGTAGTGGGACACAGGGTGCTGGGTAGTGGGACACAGGGTGCTGGGTAGTGGGACACAGGGTGCTGGGTAGTGGGACACAGGGTGCTGGGTAGTGGGACACAGGGTGCTGGGTAGTGGGACACAGGGTGCTGGGTAGTGGGACACAGGGTGCTGGGTAGTGGGACACAGGGTGCTAGGTAGTGGGACACAGGGTGCTGGGTAGTGGGACACAGGGTGCTGGGTAGTGGGACACAGGGTGCTGGGTAGTGGGACACAGGGTGCTGGGTAGTGGGACACAGGGTGCTGGGTAGTGGGACACAGGGTGCTGGGTAGTGGGACACAGGGTGCTAGGTAGTGGGACACAGGGTGCTAGGTAGTGGGACACAGGGTGCTGGGTAGTGGGACACAGGGTGCTGGGTAGTGGGACACAGGGTGCTAGGTAGTGGGACACAGGGTGCTGGGTAGTGGGACACAGGGTGCTAGGTAGTGGGACACAGGGTGCTGGGTAGTGGGACACAGGGTGCTGGGTAGTGGGACACAGGGTGCTGGGTAGTGGGACACAGGGTGCTGGGTAGTGGGACACAGGGTGCTGGGTAGTGGGACACGGGGTGCTGGGTAGTGGGACACAGGGTGCTGGGTAGTGGGACACAGGGTGCTGGGTAGTGGGACACAGGGTGCTGGGTAGTGGGACACAGGGTGCTGGGTAGTGGGACACAGGGTGCTGGGTAGTGGGACACAGGGTGCTGGGTAGTGGGACACAGGGTGCTGGGTAGTGGGACACAGGGTGCTGGGTAGTGGGACACAGGGTGCTAGGTAGTGGGACACAGGGTGCTAGGTAGTGGGACACAGGGTGCTGGGTAGTGGGACACAGGGTGCTGGGTAGTGGGACACAGGGTGCTAGGTAGTGGGACACAGGGTGCTAGGTAGTGGGACACAGGGTGCTAGGTAGTGGGACACAGGGTGCTGGGTAGTGGGACACAGGGTGCTGGGTAGTGGGACACAGGGTGCTGGGTAGTGGGACACAGGGTGCTGGGTAGTGGGACACAGGGTGCTGGGTAGTGGGACACAGGGTGCTGGGTAGTGGGACACAGGGTGCTGGGTAGTGGGACACAGGGTGCTGGGTAGTGGGACACAGGGTGCTGGGTAGTGGGACACAGGGTGCTGGGTAGTGGGACACAGGGTGCTGGGTAGTGGGACACAGGGTGCTGGGTAGTGGGACACAGGGTGCTAGGTAGTGGGACACAGGGTGCTAGGTAGTGGGACACAGGGTGCTAGGTAGTGGGACACAGGGTGCTAGGTAGTGGGACACAGGGTGCTAGGTAGTGGGACACAGGGTGCTAGGTAGTGGGACACAGGGTGCTAGGTAGTGGGACACAGGGTGCTGGGTAGTGGGACACAGGGTGCTGGGTAGTGGGACACAGGGTGCTGGGTAGTGGGACACAGGGTGCTGGGTAGTGGGACACAGGGTGCTGGGTAGTGGGACACAGGGTGCTGGGTAGTGGGACACAGGGTGCTAGGTAGTGGGACACAGGGTGCTAGGTAGTGGGACACAGGGTGCTGGCTAGTGGGACACAGGGTGCTGGGTAGTGGGACACAGGGTGCTGGGTAGTGGGACACAGGGTGCTGGGTAGTGGGACACAGGGTGCTGGGTAGTGGGACACAGGGTGCTGGGTAGTGGGACACAGGGTGCTGGGTAGTGGGACACAGGGTGCTGGGTAGTGGGACACAGGGTGCTGGGTAGTGGGACACAGGGTGCTGGGTAGTGGGACACAGGGTGCTGGGTAGTGGGACACAGGGTGCTGGGTAGTGGGACACAGGGTGCTGGGTAGTGGGACACAGGGTGCTGGGTAGTGGGACACAGGGTGCTGGGTAGTGGGACACAGGGTGCTGGGTAGTGGGACACAGGGTGCTGGGTAGTGGGACACAGGGTGCTGGGTAGTGGGACACAGGGTGCTGGGTAGTGGGACACAGGGTGCTGGGTAGTGGGACACAGGGTGCTGGGTAGTGGGACACAGGGTGCTGGGTAGTGGGACACAGGGTGCTGGGTAGTGGGACACAGGGTGCTAGGTAGTGGGACACAGGGTGCTAGGTAGTGGGACACAGGGTGCTGGGTAGTGGGACACAGGGTGCTAGGTAGTGGGACACAGGGTGCTAGGTAGTGGGACACAGGGTGCTAGGTAGTGGGACACAGGGTGCTGGGTAGTGGGACACAGGGTGCTAGGTAGTGGGACACAGGGTGCTAGGTAGTGGGACACAGGGTGCTGGGTAGTGGGACACAGGGTGCTAGGTAGTGGGACACAGGGTGCTAGGTAGTGGGACACAGGGTGCTGGGTAGTGGGACACAGGGTGCTAGGTAGTGGGACACAGGGTGCTGGGTAGTGGGACACAGGGTGCTGGGTAGTGGGACACAGGGTGCTGGGTAGTGGGACACAGGGTGCTGGGTAGTGGGACACAGGGTGCTGGGTAGTGGGACACAGGGTGCTGGGTAGTGGGACACAGGGTGCTAGGTAGTGGGACACAGGGTGCTAGGTAGTGGGACACAGGGTGCTAGGTAGTGGGACACAGGGTGCTGGGTAGTGGGACACAGGGTGCTGGGTAGTGGGACACAGGGTGCTAGGTAGTGGGACACAGGGTGCTAGGTAGTGGGACACAGGGTGCTGGGTAGTGGGACACAGGGTGCTGGGTAGTGGGACACAGGGTGCTGGGTAGTGGGACACAGGGTGCTGGGTAGTGGGACACAGGGTGCTGGGTAGTGGGACACAGGGTGCTGGGTAGTGGGACACAGGGTGCTGGGTAGTGGGACACAGGGTGCTGGGTAGTGGGACACAGGGTGCTGGGTAGTGGGACACAGGGTGCTGGGTAGTGGGACACAGGGTGCTGGGTAGTGGGACACAGGGTGCTGGGTAGTGGGACACAGGGTGCTAGGTAGTGGGACACAGGGTGCTAGGTAGTGGCCTGCCGGCATGAGATGCGCGCGTGTACACACCACACACCACACACAGTGTGACGCAAGCACACAGCCTTCACCCACACACACAGCCTGCTGGCGTGACACACAGCACACACACACAGCCTGCTGGCGTGACACACAGCACACACACACAGCCTGCTGGCGTGACACACAGCACACACACACAGCCTGCTGGCGTGACACACAGCACACACACACAGCCTGCTGGCGTGACACACAGCACACACACACAGCCTGCTGGCGTGACACACAGCACACACACACAGCCTGCTGGCGTGACACACAGCACACACACACAGCCTGCTGGCGTGACACACAGCACACACACACAGCCTGCTGGCGTGACACACAGCACACACACACAGCCTGCTGGCGTGACACACAGCACACACACACAGCCTGCTGGCGTGACACACAGCACACACACACAGCCTGCTGGCGTGACACACAGCACACACACACAGCCTGCTGGCGTGACACACAGCACACACACACAGCCTGCTGGCGTGACACACAGCGCACACACACAGCCTGCTGGCGTGACACACAGCACACACACACAGCCTGCTGGCGTGACACACAGCGCACACACACAGCCTGCTGGCGTGACACACAGCACACACACACAGCCTGCTGGCGTGACACACAGCACACACACACAGCCTGCTGGCGTGACACACAGCACACACACACAGCCTGCTGGCGTGACACACAGCACACACACACAGCCTGCTGGCGTGACACACAGCACACACACACAGCCTGCTGGCGTGACACACAGCACACACACACAGCCTGCTGGCGTGACACACAGCACACACACACAGCCTGCTGGCGTGACACACAGCACACACACACAGCCTGCTGGCGTGACACACAGCACACACACACAGCCTGCTGGCGTGACACACAGCACACACACACAGCCTGCTGGCGTGACACACAGCACACACACACAGCCTGCTGGCGTGACACACAGCACACACACACAGCCTGCTGGCGTGACACACAGCACACACACACAGCCTGCTGGCGTGACACACAGCACACACACACAGCCTGCTGGCGTGACACACAGCGCACACACACAGCCTGCTGGCGTGACACACAGCACACACACAGCCTGCTGGCGTGACACACAGCACACACACACAGCCTGCTGGCGTGACACACAGCACACACACACAGCCTGCTGGCGTGACACACAGCACACACACACAGCCTGCTGGCGTGACACACAGCACACACACACACAGTGAATGAGAACAGGACAGCAGATCTGTAAGCACCTATAGGTACAGTCATTCACTTATACATGTGTAGGAGCCCAATAAATCTAAAGCCAGATAATTCATTCTAGAAAAGCTTTGCATCTTCTGTTAACCCTTTCATACTTCACCAAGCAGAGTCACAGCACTGCAGCAGCTGGGTTACCGTAGCTCAGATGCCGAGGCGTCTTTACCAGAGGATTACCCGCCTGCCGTGCGATTAACCCAAAGGTTCCCAACAGCCGGGGAACTCCCCTCCCACCCTCCGAAAGGGGACGGGGGACAGGCCCATGCAATACCCCCTCACCACTCCAAACCTGGGCCGGGGGTGGGACTGGAGTGGTGAGGGGGTATTTGCAATGTATGTTTGGGTGAGAGGGGGACTCCAAGGAATGTTATTTAATTCTAGGGGGGAAGGGGGGGGGGGGGGGCAGTTTATAAAAGGTTGGTAAGCACTGGACTTCGCCACACAACTTCTGCGGGGTCTAACATGCACCTCGATACCCCGTCACGGGCGCAGAGGGGGGAACGGGCATGCAATCTGGGGACCCTCCTCCCCAACCCTTACCTGATCCGATCTTAATGAGCCCATTGTGCTGGATAAAGATGGTGTCGCAGGTGAGATTTCCGTGAATGATCGGTGGGTCGCAGGAGTGCAGATAGCTGTGAGGGGAGAGACAAAGGGGTCAGGAGAGGCACGGGGGGGGGGGGGGGGTCAGGAGAGGCACGGGGGGAGGGGGGGTCAGGAGAGGCACGGGGGGGGGGTCAAGAGAGGCACGGGGGGGGGGGTCAGGAGAGGCACGGGGGGTCAGGAGAGGCACGGGGGGGGGGTCAGGAGAGGCACGGGGGGGGGTCAGGAGAGGCACGGGGGGTGGTCAAGAGAGGCACGGGGGGGTGGTCAAGAGAGGCACGGGGGGGGGTCAAGAGAGGCACGGGGGGGGTCAGGAAGGGCACGGGGGGGGTCAGGAGAGGCACGGGGGGGTCAGGAGAGGCACGGGGGGGGTCAGGAGAGGCACGGGGGGGTCAGGAGAGGCACGGGGGGGTCAGGAGAGGCACGGGGGGGTCAGGAGAGGCACGGGGGGGTCAGGAGAGGCCCGGGGGGGGGGGGGTCAGGAGAGGCACGGGGGGTCAGGAGAGGCACGGGGGGTGGTCAAGAGAGGCACGGGGGGGTGGTCAAGAGAGGCACGGGGGGGGTCAAGAGAGGCACGGGGGGGGTCAGGAAGGGCACGGGGGGGGTCAGGAGAGGCACGGGGGGGGTCAGGAGAGGCACGGGGGGGTCAGGAGAGGCACGGGGGGGTGTCAGGAGAGGCACGGGGGGGTCAGGAGAGGCACGGGGGGGTCAGGAGAGGCACGGGGGGGTCAGGAGAGGCCCGGGGGGGGGGGGTCAGGAGAGGCACGGGGGGGTCAGGAGAGGCACGGGGGGGGTCAGGAGAGGCACGGGGGGGGTCAGGAGAGGCACGGGGGGGTCAGGAGAGGCACGGGGGGGGGTCAGGAGAGGCACGGGGGGGGTCAGGAGAGGCACGGGGGGGGGTCAGGAGAGGCACGGGGGGGGGGTCAGGAGAGGCACGGGGGGGGTCAGGAGAGGCACGGGGGGGGTCAGGAGAGGCACGGGGGGTCAGGAGAGGCACGGGGGGTCAGGAGAGGCACGGGGGGGGGTCAGGAGAGGCACGGGGGGGGTCAGGAGAGGCACGGGGGGGTCAGGAGAGGCACGGGGGGTCAGGAGAGGCACGGGGGGTCAGGAGAGGCACGGGGGGTCAGGAGAGGCACGGGGGGCCAGGAGAGGCACGGGGGGTCAGGAGAGGCACGGGGGGTCAGGAGAGGCACGGGGGGTCAGGAGAGGCACGGGGGGTCAGGAGAGGCACGGGGGGTCAGGAGAGGCACGGGGGGTCAGGAGAGGCACGGGGGGTCAGGAGAGGCACGGGGGGTCAGGAGAGGCACGGGGGGTCAGGAGAGGCACGGGGGGTCAGGAGAGGCACGGGGGGTCAGGAGAGGCACGGGGGGTCAGGAGAGGCACGGGGGGTCAGGAGAGGCACGGGGGGTCAGGAGAGGCAGGGGGGTCAAGAGAGGCACGGGGGGCCAGGAGAGGCACGGGGGGTCAGGAGAGGCACGGGGGGTCAGGAGAGGCACGGGGGGTCAGGAGAGGCACGGGGGGTCAGGAGAGGCACGGGGGGTCAGGAGAGGCACGGGGGGTCAGGAGAGGCACGGGGGGGTCAGACGAGGCACGGGGGGTCAGGAGAGGCACGACCCCGAAGAGAGGAGGACATGCCCTCGTCAGGTAGCAAAGTGTACTAATGGCAGTGACAGGGTTAAGGGGTCAGTTCCCTCCTAGGGGGCAAAGTGTACTAATGGCAGTGACAGGGTTAAGGGGTCAGTCCCTCCTAGGGGGCAAAGTGTACTAATGGCAGTGACATGGACCTGACTTACTACAATCTAGGTTCCTACGACTTGGTGCCCCAGCCATTGCCAAACCAATTGCGTCCATAGTCAACTCTATCCTGTCTGCTGGCCATATCCCTAAGACCTGGAAAACTGCCAGAGTTGTCCCAATCTTCAAAAGTGGGGACAAAAACACTGTCTCAAACTACAGGCCAATCTCACTTCTCCCAATTCTATCCAAAGTCATGGAAAAATGTGTCCACTCCAAATTAAGCGATTTCTACACCAAGACACATTTCCCTAGCCAATTCCAGTCTGGCTTTCGCCCCAAACACTCTACCGTAACTACCCTGCTAAAAGTTTGCAATGAAATCCAGTGTGGGATGGAACGGGGACAACTCACTGGTGCAGTATTCCTAGATCTTGCAAAGGCTTTTGACACAGTTGATCATGCTATCCTGCTTAACAAACTCCAGAGCTCTGGAATAGGGAAGCATGCTTTAAACTGGTTTCAGTACTACCTATCAGGAAGATCCCAACATGTGTCCACCTCAGGCTCTAACTCCAACCCCCTGGATATCACCTGTGGTGTCCCGCAAGGCTCTGTTCTGGGGCCCCTACTCTTCTCAGTGTTCATTAATGATCTTCCCACAGCTTGTCAGGAAGCCTCAATACACATGCTAATGCCAATTATTGACTATGGAGACATAGTATATGGCTCAGCACCTCAAACCCACCTTAGCAAACTTGACACCCTCCACAATTCAAATTTGTCGTTTTGTTCTCCAATGCAACTACAACACACATCACTGCGAAATGCTCAAAGAACTAGATTGGTCATCACTCGAGTCTAGGCGCAAAGTTCAACTTTCCTGTCTTGCCTTTAAATTCTTTATGGGCAAGCGACCGAGCTACCTGAACAAGCTCCTCACCCTTACCACATGCAGCACTTATCACCTGAGATCTGACTCCAAAAGACTATTCATGGTCCCAAGGCTCAACAAAGTATCCGGCCGCTCCTCCTTCTCTTACCGTGCACCCCAAAACTGGAACAACCTACCAGAGACTCTCACATCCACCACCAGTCTAAGTTCTTTCAAATCTAAGGCTGTCTCACACTTTAATCTGGTCTGTAACTGTTACATACGCTCATAATATATATTATCTGTAACTGTGCATGCAATGTCTTGTATATAATGTATACCCTGTTCATTTATGTAACTGTACTTGTAACCATGTATTATTTGTTTTACTCTGTGCCCAGGACATACTTGAAAACGAGAGGTAACTCTCACTGTATTACTGCCTGGTAACACATTTTATAAATAAATA